>NC_133432.1:31629417-31889417 GCF_011762505.2 Arvicanthis niloticus
GTTCCTGCTCTCCCTAAACATGCCCTTCTGTTCCCTTCCTCTTTTGCCTATCAAGCTTCTATTTACCCTTTGATACCCAGCCCAAGTGGCTCCTGTTCACCCTTTGATACTCAGCTCAAGTAGCTCCTGTTCACCCTTTGAAATTTAGGCCAAATGTCCCTTTCTTCCCATTTAAACTCACTGACTTCCTCATGCCATCTTCAAGTGTCTGGTACAAATACAAATGACCTTTGTTTTACAGCTGATTTTGTTTCTGAAAAGTTATGTAAGTTCACCTGTCCTTTTACCTGTGGGTAGTGAATAGGACTCAGAGTCTCTCTTTGAAAGACAGTGTAACTGACAACACAAAAGGTTATAGCTACTAGCAGTTGAGGACTTAACTTGTTAGTATTTGTCCCAGGAGGGGCTTTGATCCCTCCCACTGTGGTGTGGTGCTGTACTGGAGTCATCTTAGATTAGCTGGCAAGATCTTTGTATGGTGACTCTTCCCAGTTTTGAATTTAATGGCATCATGTTGTTGGTCAAAAATTTGCTATAGTGGGACTATTTACACCAGAGAGAAATTGGTGAATGTTATCAATTAGGTTTTTTGATCCCCTTGTGAGTATGTGCGAGTTTTCTGGCACTCACAAAATACCTGAGCCAATCAATCTAAAAAGGGAGAAAAGGTTTGGATCTCATATGCTTTGTGTTATGATCACTGAGGTTCTGTTATGATGGGTCTGTAATTGTATAGCACATTGTGGTAGAATAAGTTACTTACCTAGTATTCCCCCCCCCCCCCCATCATTTATCATCTCTAAAGGCTCCAACTTTCCTTGGTACCTGAGCTGCCTGGTGGATGGGTAAATGTGCTCCCAGCCATCAGACAATCCCCAGAAACACGTGATGATTACCTGCACATGAGTTTGGCTGAAGGGTACGGGCAGAATATCCACTACTCAGGGCCCAGGAGGTAGACATTTTCAAATCCCAGTTTCCCTGTTGACTAAATGGCTAGGATCTGTCCAAGGCTTGCCTGCATGAGTGAGCCACTGATGTTGGCTCAGCAAATAGAGTCCCAAGGCTGCTGACAGGTGTGGCCAAAGGTCGGAGGGTATTGTGATAAAGGAGAGCTTGCATGATTTACAGCCACAGCCTGGACAGCAGAGCTGTGGATAGCAGGAAGATGGAGGAGCACCAGCAAGACAATCATGGGTGAGGGATCTGCGTTTCATTGAGATGGTGTTGGAGTCCACACAGTGGAGATTAAATAGCCCGTTGCCTGAATGCAAAGAGGCTGAAATAAATCAGCCTTTACTGCAAGCAGGGTGGCAGGGAGTTAATTAGGAAAAGGAAAAAAAATACATCTCAACTTACAAAGAGGCTGGGTGAGCATGCAGAGGATGGATGGGGTCCCTTACTCTTCCCATCAGAAGGCATGCGTGGCCTGGAAGGACGACCCTCAGGCATGCACTGGCTGGAGAGGCAGAGGCTGCCAGCTTGCTGCCCTCAGAGCTGAGTCAGGTCTTGCTTGTGTCCCGCCAGTATGAATTTGCAGGCTGGGAACCTGGTGTCTGAGATTATCATGGCTCAGGGAAGGGACTGTGGGTCATGCTCAGTTATGGCTCTGTATTGCACCAAGGAGGGGATTGTTTTGAGTCTCCCAGGTTTTTCTCTTTCTAATTCCCAACCAGGCAGGGCTTTCTGCTGGCTCCTTGTCCTTCACCTCAGGGTCCTCTCTATCTCAGTGTTGTTGTTTACAGGAGGATCTGCCCTGAGCTGCATCTTCACTTCCCCCTCTTAGCCGACCTCTCTAACATTCTTACAAACCTAGCTTGGTTTTCAGCTTCCAGTCAATAATGTTAATTGAGCATGGTGGCACAGGTATGCCATCTCAGCTACTTTAAGGCTGAGGCAGGAGGATAGTCGTTCAGAGACAGCACAGACAACTTAGAGAATAGAAGTTTCCAAATAGAAGTTAAAAAGACAGTGGGGGATGCGGGGGGTGGGGGTGGGGGGGTTGGGGATAGAGGGAAGGGTAGGGGGTGGGGACTGACTTGATGGCTTAGTGAACAGGTAAAGAAGATACTTGTTGCCAAGCCTGATGATCCCAGAACTCACATGGTGGTGACCTCTACGATATGTCACCCACGCGCACGTGCACGCACAGGCACACTGATCTTCTTGTTACAGGGAAGTTAGCAGACTCCTCACAGACAAGAGACCTTTGCTGTGGCCCAGGGGAAGTGACAGTGGCCTGGACTGGAGAATAACTGCTATGATGAAGAGGTGACAGACTCTGTTGGACAGCAGCCCAGGTTGGCTCGTCTCACTTTGCTATGCTTGCATCTCTGTTGCTGAAATTCCTTTCCCAGGAGAGGCATAGACATCACTTCTTTTTCCTAAGGTCCCAGCTACACACCAAGGTACAATAGCCCCAAAGTTTACCCTGGAGTCAGTTAGACTTACAGAGCAGTATTGAGGAATCATGGCCAAGAACAGGGGTCACCTCAAAGCAGCCACATTGGTAATTAGGGCAGAATTGCATACAGCTGCTTGGGAAAGGTGGCTGGATACTTAGCGGAGGGTCCTATGACCCCCTCCCCCCTCTACAGTGAGGGAACATCAACATCCAACAAGCCCAGCTATGACAGCCGTACTTCTAAAGAACAGTCTCTATGACACTGCTTTCTTATTGAGCCTTAGGCCTCCCTGGGAGGCAGGGATGCCTTCGGAGCTGCAAGTAACTCTCAGGATCACAAATGAGGTGTAACTGCACAGTTTCCCCAAGGAGAATCCTGCAGAGTGATAAGGAAGCTGTCTTTCCAGGGTCCCAGCATAGGTGGGGGTGGGGGCAGATCCTCTGCTGGGATCCAAGGAACTCTCTCATGATGGCACATACTCTTGCTTCATGGATGCTATGGACTGATCTGGGGGTCCATACCAGACAGCCAGGCCTGAAACTGACTCAGGTGGCCCCTTCTGATCCTCCGCAAACCTCTGTAAGAGGCTTGGGATGGTGGTGGTGGCATGATGCTACCCGATGCCTGGCTTTACAACAGCCTTTCCATTTCTTATGTCTAGTTGCTATGTGCTGCTGATCCCCGAGGCCAGCCAAAGAGGTTTGAGGTCAAGGAGTCTGGCTGAGGGCCCAGTTCTAATGAAAGGCGCTCAGGGTCCCTGCAGGTCGTCCTCTGTAGAACCTGCAGGATCGCAGATCACCTGTTCTTTGGAACAGTAATCAACCTCTGATCCTCCTAGTGGGGAGGGAGAAACTTTTAGATGTAGCCAGATGCCCTTCAGGGAGAACATTGCATCTTAATTCGATTCTTTGGGCTAATGGTAAAATGTGGGGGTGTGGCTTAATGGTAGAGCCCCTGCCCAGAATCCCCCAGTGAGGGGCTGGGGTGTGACTCAGTGGTAGAGCCCCTGCCCAGAATCCCCCAGTGAGGTGCTGGGGTGTGACTCAGTGGTAGAGCCCCTGCTCAGAATCCCCCAGTGAGGGGCTTGGGTGTGGCTCAGTGGTAGAGCCCCTGCCTAGAATCCCCCAGTGAGGGGCTGGGGTGTGGCTCAGTGGTAGAGCCCCTGCCTAGAATCCCCCAGTGAGGGTCTGGGGTGTGGCTCAGTGGTAGAGCCCCTGCCTAGAATCCCCCAGTGAGGGTCTGGGGTGTGTCTCAGTGGTAGAGCCCCTGCCTAGAATCCCCCAGTGAGGGGCTGGGGTGTGGCTCAGTGGTAGAGCCCCTGCCTAGAATCCCCCAGTGAGGGGCTGGGGTGTGACTCAGTGGTAGAGCCCCTGCCCAGAATCCCCCAGTGAGGTGCTGGGGTGTGACTCAGTGGTAGAGCCCCTGCCCAGAATCCCCCAGTGAGGGGCTGGGGTGTGGCTCAGTGGTAGAGCCTTGCCTAGAATCTCCCAGTGAGGGGCTGGGGGTGTGGCTCAGTGGTAGAGCCCCTGCCTAGAATCCCCCAGTGAGGGTCTGGGGTGTGTCTCAGTGGTAGAGCCCCTGCCTAGAATCCCCCAGTGAGGGTCTGGGGTGTGTCTCAGTGGTAGAGCCCCTGCCTAGAATCCCCCAGTGAGGGGCTGGGGGTGTGTCTCAGTGGTAGAGCATTTTCTTAGCATGTGTGAGGCCTTGGGTTCAATCAGGATCTTTGCCATAAAAAATAATAAGGGGCTGGAGAGACGGCTCAGTAGTTAAGAGCACTGGCTGCTCTTCAGAGGACCAGTGTTCAGTTCTTAGCACCCACATGGTAGCTCACAACTCTCTATAACTCTAGCTCCAGGGGACCCTGCAGGCAAAACACCAGTGTATATAAAAATAAGTAAACGAATAAACAAAGTTAGAAAATAAATAGAAAAGCAAGCTTTTCTGGCTGCGATGGCTCCCCTCTATAACCTCAGCATTTGTAGGCCCGAGGAAGTCAGGGTCATAGGAATTCTAGGCTACTTTGAGCTACAGAGTGACTCTTTCTCAAGGGAATAAAGGCAGAGTGTGACCAGGCAATAGACCAATGTTTTCCTTTAGCTTGTATGTGCATCTGTGTACACATATGTGCATATAGCATACACACGTGCATGCGCACACGTACACACACACACACACACACACGCACACGCACACGCACACGCACACGCACACGCACATGCACACGCACACGCACACTCACACACAGAGGTGCCAGAAGACCAGAAATGCCTGTATTCCCTCGATCTGTGATGTATGGTTAGTTGTTTTGATTTTGGCTCTTGTTGGCAGTACTGTGATGGAATCCAAGGGCATGGTGGGTGAATTCTTGGTAAGTATTTCTGTGATGCCCAGGCTCAGCGTCCACTTGCTGGACCTTCAAGTGACCTCTCCATGCCTCAGTTTATGGCTCTGTGACATGGGATTCTATCCCTCTTCCCCCTTTCAGCACTCAATGTGGCCAACAGTGCTAGGCAGATGTTAGCACAGATATGGGCTGAGCTCTGGGATCGCAGCAGTCCTGTGTGAATGTGTATGGCATGGGGCCCAGGCACGGGACCTCTCAGCCTCCACCTGAGCCAGGCTGGCCAGAGGACAATGCTTAGCTTGGGACAACACCAGGCCTTTCCCTGGCTGTCAGGAGGAAGGATTAGATGCAGAATAATGCAGTCCCCGATCAAACCTGCAGCTGTAACTCAGGCCCCAGACGCTGCCAGGACCATAAATTTGGTTGGAAAGTGCAGCTCCAGCAGTTTGGGAACAAGAGCGGGGGAGGCCGAGTGAATTACAGCTTCGGAAGGCGGCGAGGCCCCCTGCCCCGCATTGTTAGCCTGGCCAGGGATTGATTGCTTACTGGCTCTAATGAAATTGAATTTTAATTTATATCCTAGCCCACAGTGGGGGGCCAGGGCCGGCCCTAGGAAAGGTGGGCTTCCTCCCTGGAGGGTTGCTCTTCTGACAAGAGAGCTTGTAGTCAAGTCCTAAAGGAGAGAGAAGTGGCCATCCTGGGGGTACCAGCATCCTAAAATTTCTTTGTGTTTATGTGCTGTATGTGTTTGCGTGTTCACGCATATGCACATGTATGTGGAAACCAGAGGTCAATGTTGCATGTCTTCCTTAATTGATCTTTATCTGATGGTTTTTAAATTTCTCTCTCTGTGTATGTATATATGTGTATATTGTGTGCGTGTGTGTGTGTTCATGTGTCCGTGTGCGTGTGTGTCTGTGTTTGTGTGTTATGCATATACCAAAGTGAGTGTATAGAGGTCAGGGGACATCCTGGAGTGTTGGTCCTTGCCTTCTTGAGAAGGGTCTTGCTACTGTGTATGCCAAGCTAGCTGGCCCCTAAGCTTCTGGGGATTCTTCTGTTTCACTTCCGGTCTCGTCACAGAAGCCCTGGGATTATAGATGGCTGCTATTAATGTGCACAGTTTTTATCTGAGTTCTTGGGATTCGAACTCAGGTTCTTATGCTTGTGTGGCAAGCACTTTATTCACCAAGCCATTTCTTCAGGCCATTTCCACATTATTTGTTTTGAACAGTCTGTCACTAGGGGCTCAGTTTTGGCTAGGTTGGCTGAGCATGGAGATCCCAGGGATCTCTGCCTTCTCATCCCCAGGACAACAGACATGTGCTGCCACACCCAGCTTCCCACGTAGCTGATGGGGATCCAAACTCAGGTTCGTTCTCATGCTTTTATTACAAGTATTCAACCAGCCGAGCCAACTCCCAATTGGTAGCTGAGCCAATTTAGTAGGTTTGAGATGGTCTAAGTACGTAGCCTTGGATGGTCTAGCATTTGCTATGTAGCACAGGCTGACCTCAACTTTGCAATTCTTATGCCCCAGCTGCCTAATGCTGGCATGGCAGGTGTACACTACCATGCCCAGCATCATCCCCAAATTTCAAGGTCCCAGCAGCCAAGGTCTCTGGGCAGGTGCATCTGTCATCAGCTCATTCCTGTCTCCCTCAGCCAGAGAACTCTACAAGTTCGGCTGAAGGGTCCCCATCCTTCTCTTTGTGGAAACTGTTTTCCAGGAGCAGGTGCAATAAGGAAATAGAATGGTTCTTGGGGCTCACTGGGGTCCCCTGACTCCTTCACCTCTTCCATGTGTCTCCAAAGATGGCACATCAAAGCCCCTATGCAGCCAGGTGTAGTAGCATACATCTGAAATCCCAGCACTCACTTGAGACAAGAGTTTCAGTTGGTTCAAGACTAGCCTGGGCTACATAGCCAGTTTTAGGCTAGCCTGGGGTATATAGTGGGACATGTTATAACCAAACCCGACCACATCACAGCACACCAAACCCTTGCTGAACCCTGGGCTACTTAGCATAGACTTTCCCAGGGCATGCTATGTGTTGGGCACCATTACCCGTGGGCGTCTGCGCAGTTCCACCTCCTCTTGGCAGGGGCTGTGGCATCCATGTGGTGTCATCCTCCCTGGGTCCCAGTGATTCATTCAGTTCTAAAGCCCAGCTGCAGTTTTTGGCTGGGGGAGTCACATGTGATCTCTTGGCCTCAGCTTCCTCTCTGACTTGTTAGAGAAGATGTATGCACATCTTAGGTCTTCTTAAGGACTGAATGGTCAAGTGGGTTTCTAAGCCCTGATTCCAAGGAGGCAAAACCAACAGAGCCCAGTTCTTTGTGGAGGCTTTCTGCTCCATGTAGGCCTCACTATGCGGTGTCCACAGAGCCCATTCCACTGGACATAGGACTTCTTTTCTTTTCTTCTGTTGGACAGGGTTTCATTATGTAGCCCCTGGTTGGCCTAGAATTCACTCTGTAGACCAGGCTGGCCTTAAACTCAGAGATATACCCTGTTCTACCTCCCTACCCCACAGGCATCATGAGAGCAGGGGTCCTGGTTGGGGGATGGAACAGGAAAAGGTCTGGCCTTCCCAGAGGGAGAGGCAGGGAGGAGAGTAAAAGATTCTAGTTCTACCCTGACCTGAATGGGGGCCGTGACTAGGACTTGTGTTTTGCTGTCCCTTGCTGGTGTCCCCTGCTCATCTAGTGCTCTACTTTCCACAAGCGGCTTCAACCTCTAAGAGAAAAGCTAGTCTTTGGTTTGAAGCCTGGGGCCTGAGTCCCTTCCCATGACCACCTGCTTCCTGTGGCATGAGCTAGCTCTAAGGACAGCTATGGCTCTGGGGCATCTGGGCTCATTCTACCCAGAGTGCTGTGTGTGGGCAGCACCTGCCTTCACCTGTCAGCGGATCTAACTAGGCCAGTGGTTCTCAAACTGTGGGCCGCAACTCCTTTGGGGGAGCCTTCCACAGGGGTGGCCTTAGACCATTGGAAAACACATATGTTTACATTATGATTCATAACAGTAGCGACATTACAGTTATGAAGTAGCAACAGAAATAATTTTATGATTGGGGGACACCACGGCATGAGGAACTGGATTAATGGGTCACAGCATTAGGAAGGCTGAGAACCACTGGGCTAGGCCATGGCTGACAAACAAGGAATAAATCCATAGGTTCCAGGTGGGGGCTGGTGATATCTGCTGTTGGGAATCTGTCCGATGTAACCATGGATTAGACATAGGACCTGCTCGTGGAGGAGAAAACTAGACAAACTGTCACAAACTGTGCTGAAAACATCTTCAGGAAATACTAGAATCCTGAGAGATTCTAGGCAGATGCTCTACCACTGAGCCACACCTCAGCCCTCACTGGGGGATTCTAGGCAGGGGCTCTACCACTGAGCCACACCCCAGCCCCTCACTGGGGGATTCTAGGCAGGGGCTCTACCACTGAGCCACACCCCAGCCCCTCACTGGGGGATTCTAGGCAGATGCTCTACCACTGAGCCACACCTCAGCCCTCACTGGGGGATTCTAGGCAGGGGCTCTACCACTGAGCCACACCCCAGCCCCTCACTGGGGGATTCTAGGCAGGGGCTCTACCACTGAGCCACACCCCAGCCCCTCACTGGGGGATTCTAGGCAGGGGCTCTACCACTGAGACACACCCCAGCCCCTCACTGGGGGATTCTAGGCAGATGCTCTACCACTGAGCCACACCTCAGCCCTCACTGGGGGATTCTAGGCAGGGGCTCTACCACTGAGCCACACCCCAGCCCCTCACTGGGGGATTCTGGAGGTCCTGCTATCCATCTCTCCCTATCTCCTAGTTCCATCTGCATGATATTTAGTGTACCTCTGGTCCCTTGGTGTATAGGAAAAAAAAAATTCCATGTTGCAGATGGCCCAGTTAGTACTGGAGTGTGTCTCAGGGGCAGCACGTGTATGTGTCAGGGTTAGACACCTGACTGGGGAAAACAGCTTCCTTCAGCACTGTATGCCATCCTCTATCACAACTCGTTTTTAAGTATAATCACTGTTTTTGGTAGGTAGCATGCGTGTACTTCTACAAGTTTGTGCGTATGTGTTTGTGGAGACCAGACCTCAGCTTTTAGTACTATTCCTCAAGAGCTGTTGTGTATGTGTGTATATGTCTTTAGATTTATTCATTTTGTGTGAGCCTGTACATGTATGTGCACATATGGCACAGCATGCATAAGGAGCTTGGAGGAGAACTTTGGGAAATCAGTTCACTCCATTCTCCTTTACATGGGATCTGGGGCTTGAACTCAGATTCCCCCAAGACTTGTGTGGCAAGTGCACCGTTATCTGCTGAGCCGTCTTCTCCCAAAAGATTTACTTGTTTTTATTTTTTATATGTAGTGATGTTTTGCCTGCAGCAATGTCTGGGTACAACTTGTGTGCAGTGCTCACAGACCCCCAGAAGAGGGCGTCAGAGCCTCCGGCATTGGAGTTACAGATGGCTGTGAGCCACTTCCTTGACTTTTTTCCATGGACTGTGGGGAGCTCAGGTCCGTGTTCGAGCATCAAGTACTTATGGAGGGAACTATCTGCCCATTGTCGGCTCACTTCATCGTTAATTCCGGTATTGGATCATGAGATGAAACATTGTAAGTCAATTGTGGTGGCTCACATCCGAATTCCTGGCACTCAGGAGGTGGAAGCAGCAAGATCCAGGATGCCTGGATCACATACAGAGAACCTGTTTTTTCAAAGAGAAAGGGGGCGGGGGATGGGGGAGAGAGAAGGGCATGCATCACCATAATTTATGAACTTATGGGAAACCTGCATTGCTTGCCAATGATAGATGATAACAGAAAATCAAGATCATCAATATATTTCACAGCCTCATCGTATATATCACGCACGTGTCATCTATAGGATATATACTGCCTTATCTCCTAATCTACCCCACACATTGTGTATTGGGAGCTCCCTGGACTCTGCCTGCGATGGCATTGAGGTTGCAGGCTGTGCTTACATCTCTGGTCTGAGCAGAGCCCCTCGAGTGAGTTAACCACTAAATATTGGGAAGGGGCAGAGGGTCCCTAGAGCTTGATGGAGATGGTGGGTCAGGATGGACAGGGCTGTCTCAGAGCAGGTGCAGGGACAGAAGAAATGAGCGTCCAACATCCACTGTCCTGGAAGCCTTGAAGGAGTCTGCGTCTCCTGTAGGTTATTGTCACATCTATCTGTCTGTCTGTCTATCTATCTATCTATCTATCTATCTATCTATCTATTTATCTATCTATCTATCATCTCTCTGTATGTATGTATCATCTATATATCTATTTATATAACTATCTCTATCTATCTATCATCTATCTATCTATCTATCTATCTATCTATCTATCTATCTATCTGTATGTATGTATCTATGTATCCATTTATCTATTATATCTGTGCCTGTCTGTCTGTATCTGTGTATCTATCTCTATAATCTATCTACCTATATATCTCATCTCTCTCTATCATCTATCAATCAATAATCTAACTATCATCTCTCTGTATGTATGTATCTATGTATCCATTCATCTATGTCTATCTATCTATCTATCTATCTATCTATCTATCTATCACATACCTATAAATTATCTATCATATATCTATAAATTATCTATCTATCTATCTATCTATCTATCTATCTATCTATCTATCTATTGTTTTAAAGCATGGTCTTGCCATATAAGCCCAGGAACACCTGGTTCTCTTGCCTCACCCACAAAGTTCTTGGATAATAGGTGTGCACCACCCTACTTGACTGTACTGTCTCTGCACGAATCAGTTCAAACACATGGGAACCTGCAGAGGTGTAGAATGAACCTGCGCTGTTTCTGGCTTCCAGCTCGACAGAATTCTAATCCTTTCTACGCAGGGTCTTCTTTGGTATGTATCTGCACATATATGAATGGTAAATATGTATGTGTTTGTAGTGTGTGTGTGTTTGCATGTGTGTGTACACAGGGACATATGTGTGTGCACGTAGAGGCCTAAGTTTGACACTGAGAGCATCTCTGTGACCACCCTTCAATTATTTATGGAGGCAGGGACTCTCAATCAAACCCAGAGCTTGCTGATTGAATAGCTGCTAGCTATCTTGCTCGGATGCTTTTCCTGTCTCCACCTCCCAAAAGCTGGGATTATATCATGCCTGCCCAGCTTTCATGTAGGTTCTGGGGATCAAGACTCTGGTCCTCATGCTTGTGTGGCAAGTGCCTTATCTATAGGGCCAGATCCCCAGCTCTTTCCCTTGAGTCTTGTAAAGAAATAGATTGTGACAAATGTTATGGGAGTGTACCTCCCCATGTGTCACACATCTGTGCTTTCCCCTTCCTTGCTGACTGAGAGAGTCACATTTGATTGGCTAATTTTTCATTTAATGAAGATACACACATGCTCTAATGTGTATACTACAGTAACCTGCGCGTGCTGTGATCCAGTTTCATAATGTTGAGCCCATTTTACAGCTGGGAACTCAGAGGCCCACTGGAACTATGTACATGGTGTAATCAGTCAGGAGCAGCCAGGGACTCTAGAATCCATCTTGTGAGACCACTTAGGACCTATCAGAAGTCTCCCTCCATACAGACCACCCTGAGTGGGAGTTGAGGATGGTAGTAGGTGTCTTACTTAGGGTTTCTATTGGTGTGAGGAGACACCGTGACCACAGCAATTCTTCTAAAAGAAAACATTTATTTGGGGCTGGCTAGTCCATTATTGTCGTGGCAGGAAGCACAGCAGCATGCAGGCAGACATGGTGCTGGAGAAGAGTCCGCTAGTTCCACATCTGAACCCAGAGGCCGCAGGAAGACAGAGACACACTGGGCTTGGCTTGAGCTTCTGAAGCCCCAAGGCCCTTCCCCAGTGACACACTTCCTCCAACAAAGTCACACACCCTAATCCTTTCAAATAATGTCACTGCCTATGAGCCTACGGGGGCCATTTCCATCCAAACCGCCATGGTAGGATTTTGAGGAATGGCTTTTGTGGTAGGGTGGGGTGGGGAGGGGTCAGGAGAGGGGCTGGCCTTCTGTTTATGTTGTTTGCTCTGTCCAAGCAAGCTATGGGGTGACCAGGTGACGTCATGTGTCTGTGGATTAGGGCATCTAGGATTGTAGAACTCTGGGTAAGGAAATCAAGGTCCCCTCGTGTCCCCATTTCCTGACTTCCACCTCTCTGGCTGAAATGGGTCTGAGGGGGACAGTGATTGGAAATTGGGTTCACTTAATTCAGGGGACAGCTGGCTACCACAGCATGGAGGTGTTGAGGTCTCTGGAGGATAGTTAGGACATCCAGGCATTCATGGTGGGACTGTGCTCACGTGTGTTCCCCCACCTGACCCCCAGCACTTTACATGAATGGAACATGGGTGTCCACAGCCACATACACACTAGAACATGCATATGCACGCACGCATGCACGCACGCACGCACGCACACACACACAAAACATGTCCATATGCTCAAATGTATGTGCTAGAACATGCATGTAAACACCTGCACCTTAACAACCTCACATTCACAGATACCTAAATAAGGATCATGTGTATACACACACAGTGATGCCATTCTAACCACTAGAGGGCGCTAGAAGCCTTCCTAGCTTGATCACTTGCTCTCTCTCTCTCTCTCTCTCTCTCTCTCTCTCTCTCTCTCTCTCCTCTCTCTGTATCAAAAAGAAAGCAAAAGAAAAGAGAGAACTTGAAAAATGCCACACAAATGGTAATTTCCGTCAAATATGAAGGACTGAGGCCAGATTGACAGACACAGGAACCAGGAACTGAGTGTTTCCTAGATCAGTCACCTGAGGGTTTTCCCAACACCTGGCCCCTGACTCAGCTCCCATCTCTAGGTCTGTGGGCACTGGGTATGCCTCCTCCCTACTTTAGGGTTCTGCTTCCTGCCTGCACCAGCAGGAGTTGCCCAGGGCGGATTTTACAAGCCACCTCCTTTGAGCGACGTAGCTCATTAACCACGGCTCCAAATGCAGCAGAAGGAAGCTATGAAAACTTCAGTGTTGGGAAGGCAAAGTGGCTCCAGTACCTTTCTCTCTTGGGCTGGGTACACTGTACGGACTGACTTTGGCCTCAGAAGAGCTGGTGTTCCCTTTGTGTGTCCTCCTCAATCTAGAGAGGGACAGCTGCAGCCAAGGGATCTGGCATCAGAGAACCAGGCCCAGGCCCTGCTGTCCGTACCGCGGTGTCCTTCATCTCCATCCATGGAAAATTCATGGCCTGTGCATTTGCTGGGGCCAGGTATCCGAGGTTCCAGGTGTGTGTGTGTCTGTGTGTGTGTCTGTGTGTGTCTGTGTGTGTCTGTGTGTCTGTGTGTGTCAGTGTCTGTGTGTGTTTGTGTGTTTGTGTGTGTCAGTGTATGTCTGTGTGTCAGTGTGTGTCTGTGTGTCTGTGTGTGTCTGTGTGTGTGTCTGTGTGTATATCTGTGTGTGTGTGTCAGTGTGTGTGTCTGTGTGTGTGTCTGTGTGTCTATGTGTGTGTCTGTGTGTGTGTATCTGTGTGTGTCTGTGCGTGTGTCTGTGCGTGTGTCTGTGTGGTGCTGGAGATCAGACTCAGGGGCTCATGTATGTAAAGGAAGCACTGTCTCCACTGAGCCACACCCCCAGTTCTTCAAGATCCATTTATAATTTTTACTTAACTTACTTACTAGATAGAGTTTCATAGAGCCCAGGATGTGCCCTTAAACACCTGATCATGCTCCATCCCCAAGCGCTGGGATTTCCTGCGAGCAACTCCACCAGCTGAGCCACATCGCCCGCTCCCTGGGCTCTGGCTTTGGTTGTCGGATCTGTAGTACTATTTAGGTTGCTAAACATGCCCATGTCCAGGGCCACTTTTGTAAGATAGCAGGAACGATCCTGGGCCCTGGACTCTTTAGCTTTTGCCAGCATCAAATCCGCAGGTTGCCAGCAACAGGTTCTAGAACGTTGCTTGGAATGTTCGAAAGCACCAGACTTTGGCCTTCTTCTCTGAGTGGGGGAGGCATGTCGGTCTGATCTTGTGTACACCCTGACCCTGGCCTTGTAGACTATGGCCACTTGACATTTCTTCCGACATGCTCTGGGCTCTGCTGTGTTTGCAGGAAGGAAGGATGGAGGAGAAGGGGTCTCCCCTGGAGTGCGGACAGTGGGGCCATCCTGATGGAGTGGACAAGCCATAGGCAGGGTCAGCAGTGATGCCCTGAGGATTAACTCTCAGTGAGATGGTCCAGGAGGCAAAGTCACTGGTTATCAAGCCTGGCGACATGAGTTTGGTCCCTGAGAACCACATGGTGGAAAGAGAGAAGAGAGACTTTTTGCAATCTGTCCTCTGGTCTCCAAATGTTCTCTCTCTCTCTCAGTTAAAATAAATACATACATTTTTTAAGGCGACATTTTGACAGGCTTTCATGGCTCCAATTCCCAGAGGCTCATTACAACAAGGTGAGGTGGCTCACTTGGTAAAGTACTTGCATGACAAGCCTGGGGACCTGAGTTCAATCCCCAGAAGCCACAAAAACAAACCAGAGATGGTAGCATGGGCTCACCATCCCAGGGATCCTTGGGGCTCACTGGCCAGCAAGTATTCTGCCACTCCATTTTGTCAGTTCTCCTTTCTCTTATCTTTCTTCCTCCCTCCCTCCTCTTTCAGATATAAACCTATTTGTGAGTGCAGTTTTTCCAGCCTGGTCCCCTACCTCCTCTTCCCATCACAGACCCCATCAGACAGGCAGGGGAGAAGCTCAGAATGGAACCTGAACTTGACACAGCGTTAGAAAAACTAATTCCCACATGGGGGGAGGGTAACTTCCAGCCACCCAGGCAGCGTGGAAACTTTCAGTATGATTTTGAACTAGGCACCCGGTGGCTTCAAAGCAGCCCTGGGGGTGGGGAGGGGCACCTGCACCTCCATCCTCACTAGTAACTTTCCTGTCCAAACAACACAATAAACACCTTTCTTCTCCCGCCTCCTCACACACCCTTTCCTGTGCAGCTTCGGGTTCTGCCCACATGTAAGTGTGCCTTCCAGAGAGGCCCTGGGTAACCTGTGGGAGCCCTGTGTCGGGGAGGGTTGACAAGCCTGTGGTGGCCCTGTGTGAAGAAAGATGAGGCCCAGGAGCCTGGGGACTTGAGGCTGTGTTGACTTGAGGTCAATGTAGAGAGGGTTGGGTGTTAGAGGGACCCTCCTTCTATCCCTCCGAGCTGTCCACCTTGTCGATCTGGGCCTGCCTCTCAATCTTGCAGGCTGGAGCTTGGCCATCCCCGGAGGCAGCATCTAGACACACGTTCCTTCCTTCCCAGATCTTCACTCTGCACCCCTCCCCACAAACTCTATACAAGTGCATTAGGTTTTTCAGGCCAGCCAGCCAGCCAGCCCGAGGCTTCGGAACTTAAATAAACAAATGGAAATAAAGCAGTAGATTTTTTTATCCGAGGTTCCTTTCCAGTCACGTCTGTCCCCACTGTGAGACTTCTAAGTGGAAGTGAGCCGGCCTCTGCTTGAAGGAAATTTACCATCACTTCAGGCTTTATGGAAGTGGGAGTGTCGGCCCTGCAGCCCCTCGGTGCCTCACCAGGCACTTTATCGAGACTTAAATGGCTGCAGCTGGACCTTGGCAGACCCAGAGCAGTTACCTGGTTTCTATGGGTTGTTCTGGAAAAAGAAGGTTCCGTGCTTGTTGGCTCTGCCAGGAGTGTTGATTTGAAAGGTGCCTGGTTCCTTGGCTGGCCAGGGATGGGTCATGAGGCAGAAAGGAGAGAAGCAGTGGTCTCCTGGTTCCCCAGCTATCCATTCCCAGCTTCCTATGTTGCACTTACGGTATTTTTTAAAAATGGCGGAAACTGCTATAGGCTGCACTGGTTTTTTGTTTTGTTTTGTTTTGTTTTTTTAAATGAGAACAAAGATGGGACAATTGGTGTCTTGATAATGTGACAGAGTCACGAAGACTCGTCCTGCAATATTTACTTACCATAACATACCCACAGAAGCGTGATGCTTTCAATCCCGGTCGGAGAGGCTCCCGAGAGCCTCGGGGCAGGGCTTACTGCAGAGGCTGGTAACTGGTCAGAATGCTCAGGATAAGTGGCTGAAAGGGTTCAGCTGTACAAGGAACATCTGTCCCAACCCTCCCACCCCAAGAGTGTGTGCAGACACATGGCAAAAGTCTGAGGGTAGTGGCGAGAGCCGTGAAGTGCTGTCCTCGGGCCCACAGCAGCTGTGGTTTTCTGTACAGGATCAAACCGGTAAACAAGCAGGGCTTGCAGAAGTAGGCGTTCCTCTCTCCCCCCCCCACCCCCCCCCCCCCCCCCCCCCCCCCCCCAGCCAAGAAACTATGCAGTTAGCATCTGGTCAGGGTAGAAAGGGTCTCATTTCACCTCTCTTCAGAACATATGTTCACGTGGGAAGCCTCAGCCCATTCCCACCTTGACTGAGTTGCTTGAAGGAACCCCAGCTAGTGAGACTGTGGGATAAGAATCTGCAAAGGACTAGATCAGCCACGGAGAACCGGATAACTTTTAATGCAAGGAAAAGAACGGCATAGAAGGAGTCCTGTCTCCCTAGACCCAGCCTGCCTGGGACGCATGCGTCGTGCTTCCTCTAGGGCTGACAGCCACTCTGGCTGCTGGAAGCCTGCAGGTAGTTAGTTACCTGTCCCATGCGTTTACATTCAACTGCTGCTCTGGCCTCGAAGAGGCTGCTGGCTTTGGGCCCTTGGCTCTGTTCACACCAGCAGAGCCTGACCTTCCACCAGGTGACTTCTGGTGACTTTGTTGCCGGGGGCTCGGGATCCCCGTGTGTTTGTGTCTCGCCGGTCAGGCTCAGAAATGCTCACAGCTGGTCCTCGTCCACCCAGATGGTCTTGCGCTGTTCCTCTACGATCTTGTCTTTGAGGACACGCAGCAGCTCCTCCACGCTGCTCCACATCTCGGCTTCCACGGTGGCGTAGAGGCAGGGCAGTGCCTCCAGCTCCTTCTCTTTGAGCCTGCACACTCGAAGGAACTCTTCTTCCGTCTCTGGCCGTGGCAGCAGCTTCCTGGGGATGGTGGGGTGGGCAGGGAGAGACATGAGGAGGCTGCAGGACTCGCTGCTCACACCGTGAGCTAAAAGCCTGGGTTGCACAGTTGCCTGTGGGGGTCAAGGACCACACGTGTCGGGGACCTGCTGCCTCCACCTCCTTAGTGCCGGGATTATAGCAGTGAGTGTATTTAATACTACTTAGAGTTTGATACCAGCTTGGGCTAATGTGTGAATTCAAGGCTAGCCTGGGCTACATGGTGAGAACCTTTCATTTCAGAATTAGGTCATTGTCCCAAATGGAAACTCTGTCCCCACTAAACACAAACTCTGCTCCCACCCCTTTTTAGCTTGCCCCCCCCCACCTTCCTGCTTCCTGTCTTTATCAGCCTGATACTTTAGGGATTTCCTGTAAGTGGAACCATATGGTGTCTGTCCTCCTGGATGATATCACAGCATCCTATCCTCGAGAGTCACCCATATTGTGGCAGGTGTTAGAATACTCTCCTTTTTCAAGGTTGAATACTATTCTACCAGTCTAACCTCAAACTGCGGTCACCCTGAGTGGCAGGGATATAGGCCTGTGCCACCACATCTGGCCACTTCCCTCTTTAAATTTGTTTTTCTTACATACTTGGGCTCGACCCAAGTATCTCAGCGACAGGAAGTTGATAGACCCTTTCCCAACCACCACATTCACCCTGCGTGTCTTACATATGTGTACCAGCATCTGCCCCGCTGCACTCACGGTCAGTGTCACAGGTGCCAGCATCCAGGAGTTTTTGGAAGGGCTGAGTAAGGGTGGTGTGTGTGGCAGCTGTGGGGACTGGGTGTCCGACATTACCTGAACCGTTTGATATTCTTCTCGCTCACTCGGATGAGCAGCACTATGGGGTACACCTTGCACTTGATCAGGTCGCGCACACAGCCGATCCCAGCCTCCAGCAGGCAGTGTTTATTCTGCAAGTATAGCAGCCAGCATCAACAGTGGTACCCATGTTACCCACCCTTGTGGGTGCCAGGCTGTTCGAGGGAACTTCAAAAGTTGGCCTCGGTGAGGTTGCAGCCCCACGTGAGTACTGCTCGATCGACCCTGCTGAGCACAGTGACACCGGCTATCTAGGTCGAGGCCAAGAGGGGCTTGCAGTGGACATTCACCACCCCCTCCAGCCTTCCAGGGTATTCCTGGTAATGGGCGAGAGAACAGAAAATGCCAGGAAGGGAGGCTGGCTGGGGCATCCTCGGGGATACTGGCTTAACCAGGAGCTTGTTAGTTGTGGAAAACGATATTCCCACTTGGCTGAAGGCATCACTTAAAAAAAAAAACCACATCAGATTTTACATTAAACAGAAAAGATGCACAATTGCCATCCCAGCCTTAGGGAGGCTGAGGCTGGAGGCTTGAGAATTTTGGGTCAGCCTAGGCTACATGGTGAGACCCTGTCTAAATGACCAAGCCAAACTAAACAAGAAAAAGAACATAGAAATCTGAGTGTGGGGGTGTGTGCCTGTAATTCCAGCACCTGGGAAGCGGAGGCAGGAGCATCATGAGTTTCAGGTCAGCCTGGGCTACCTAGTAATAGTCAAAAATTAAAAAGAAAGAAACAAAGAACCAAAGAAAGAAAAGAAAACAGTATGAAAAAGACAGGTGTGTGGTGTGCACCTGTGATTCTAGCACCTGGGAGACAGAGACAGGAAGATAGCAATTGGAGGGCAGCCTGGGCCACATACCCAGTTCCAAGCTAGCCTGGGCCACATAGCAAAGGCTGGAGAGATTGCTCAGTAGTTAAGGACACTTGCTGCTCTTGCTCAGATCCCAGCACCCATGTGGCAGCCACTTGAAACTCTCTAGCTCCAGGAGATGTGATGCCCTCTTCTGACCTCCGTGAGCATTACACACACACACACACACACACACACACACATACACACACACACACACAGAGAGACACACACACAAATCAAACAAAAATATCTTTAAAAAACAGCCAAACAAAAAACAGATGTGTGTGTATGTTCAAATACATGTGTATGTGTATATATGTATGTATACATATATGTGTATGCATATTCAAGTGTGGCAGCACATGACTGTAATTTTGTCACCTAAGAGGTGGGAGGTAGGAGACTGTAGTTAGTTTTCAAGCCAGTCTGATCTACACATGAGACTTTTTCAAAAAACTAGGGAAGGAGGAGGAGAGAGAGGAGGATGGAGAAGAGGAGGAGGGAGAGGAGGATGGGGAAGGGAGGGAAGGAGGAGGAAGGGGCAGAGAAGAATCGGGGGGGGGGGGTAAGAGAATATAGTATTACCACCACTCTATGAACTTTTCCTTTGCACACACTGTGGACCTGGCACCCAGGCCTCGTGGAGTCACAGCTTGGAAACCCCACCCCTCTGGACTTTCTCTTTCCCCACCTGTTTGCTCTCTGCCTCCCCTTAACCCTAGCTGGTGGGGCTCCACCTTTCCAGTGCAATTCATCTTCTCTGTGGCCCACTCACTTTCTCTTCTATGTGATCAGACCTCCCTCATAGGATCTGGCTTTCTTTTTTGAAATAGGATTGCAGGTAGCACAGGATGGCCTCCAATTTCCTGTGTATATGGCTCAGATGTGTGTGTGTGTGTGTGTGTGTGTGTGTGTGTGTGTGTGTGTGTGTGTGTGTGAATGTGGATGCTAGGCAAGAAAAGTCGACCATAGCGTCAATCACAGGGGCGGGTTTCTTTGTTTCTTTGGAGACAGGACCTGTTTCTTGGCCAGGGCCTCACTGATTTGTTTCAGCTGGTTGGTGTTGGTCAGCCTCAGGACCTTCCTGTTTTAGTCTGGGTTACTATTGCTTTGATGAAACATGACCAAAGCCACTCGGGGAGGGAGGGGTTTATTTGGCTTATTCGTCCACATCACTGTTCATCATCAAAGGAAGTCAGGACAGGAACTCAGCAGGGCAGGGACTTGATGCAGAGACCATGGAGGGGTGCTTCTTACTTGCTTGTTCCTCCTGGCTTGCTCAGCCTGCTTTCCTGTAGAACCCGGGACCATCAGCCCAGGGACAGTTAGCACCACCCACCATGGACTGAGCCCTCATGCTCTATCAACCACTAATACAGAAAGTGCCCTACAGTTCAATCTTATGGAAGCATTTTCTCAACTGAGGTCCCCTCCTCTCAGATAACTTTAGCTTGTATAAAGTTGACATAAAATTAGCTGACATATCTCCTCTCTCTCCTTCCCAGTGCTGGGATACAGTATTTGCCACCATGCTTGGATCTTCATGTGGGTTCTGAGGATTAAATCCAGCTCCTCACTCTTGCATGGTTGTAATCAGCCAACTCAGCCATCACCTCAGCGGCTGGGGGATGACACCCAAGGCTGTCCTCTGATCTCAGCACACACATGTACATATGTACATATGCACTTTCTTACACATAAATGCACGCACGCGCACGCACACACACACACACACACACTGGCTTCTGACTCAGACTTGAAAAGAAACAACTCAACAAATTTGTTCAGACTAGCCAAAAAGACTTACTGCCTTCATCTCTCTGTCTGTCTCTCTGTCTGTCTCTCTCTGTCTCTGTCTCTGTCTCTGTCTCTCTCTCTCTCTCTGTATGTGTGTGACACATGGGGATGGTGTATCTGTGACCACCCAGCTGTTTGGCAAGCCAGGTTACTGGCTCCTGCTACCTCCAAGGGTGCTGTCTCCCTCCTTGCTAAAGCTCTCAAGACTCAGAGCAAGGAAGAGCTCCCTGCTTTGCAGCTGGTCAGCATCACCTTGTCCCATTAGGGTCATTCAAGGTCACCTTGTCTAGCTCCAGCAGAATGTGACTTGCACACTGTGACATGCTTGGGTGGCTTCCTGGGACTCCATCTACTGTTTCCCTTTCCCGTGGTTGAGTGGATGTGTCACCTGACACCCATCCTGTGCTGTTTACGTCTTTACTTTTTGTCAACTTTACATGTTCTAACCTGGTAAGAGGGAGCCTGAGTTGAGGAATTGTCTTCATCATATTGCCTGCAGGCAGATCTATGAGCATTTTCTTGATCAGTGATTGGTGTGGAAGAGCCAGACCCACTGTGGGCGGTGGCACCCCCTAGGCTGGTGGTCCTGGGTTGTATAAGAAAGCAGGCTGAGCAAGCAAGAAGGTGTAAGCTGGTAAGCAGTATCCTTCCACGAATTTTGCTTCATTTCCTGCCTCTAGGTTCTTGCCTGGAGTTTCTGCCCCAATTCCCTCAGTGATGGACTGTGACCTTGAGAGCTGTAAGGTGAAATAAACCCCTTCCTCTCCAAGGTGCACTTCTTTCGTGGTCTTTATTTTCCAACAGAATACAAACCAGAATGATGTGCTCCCATCTAACCCTGGTTCGTTCTCTCTCTCTCTCTCTCTCTCTCTCTCTCTCTCTCTCTCTCTGTCTCTTTCTTCTTTCCTCCCTCTCTCTTACACACACACACACACACACACACACACACACACAGAGAGAGAGAGAGAGAGAGAGAGAGAGAGAGAGAGAGAGAGAGAGAAGAGAGAGACCCTTAGCTGACATGAACCAACATCAGTACAGTGGCAGAAACAAAAAACAGAAATATAAGCTCACATCAAAGATTTGAGGATAGAGTAGAGGCAGAGAGTGATCTAGGCCTGAGAAGAGAGAAAGGAGGGACATAGCTGTGGCCACCCACCCTTGTCATGACCCAGTGCCTCACAGAGATGGTTGGGTAGGGTCTTAGTCTGGTCAGTACTCAGTGTCCCTCACCTTGGCTGCCACAGCCTCAATGTTGGCAGGGACGATGCATTCAAAGGTGTTGGGGTTCTTTTCCCGGGAGTAGATGATGGTCTCTGTCTTCTGCTTCCGGAGGAACTCGTCTCTTGTGACAATATCTGCATAGAGGGTAGTTAATGCCCAGGGTGGCAAGTGCTATTTGTGTTGGGTTGTCTCTTCCAGGCCCTACCTGTCCCCTCCTGGGTGCCACATAATTTGATATTCATCTGGTCTTTTCCCACAATAAGTTAAATGGAACTTTATCTTCTCTACTAGATAGGGAAGATACCCGGGGGTGGGGTCAAGCTTATGGTTCATGATCATTATGCCAGACTATGCAGCAGGGGCTTAGAGGACACTCATGCTCTGGCTTTTCAGCTGTGAGTATCATTGAACAAAGTAGCTCAGTCATTGTGGGGCAATACTATGCATGATTCAATAATGAAACTCACACATGGAGCCAACCCTACATACCTATCCATGCATTTGTCTGTCCATCCATCCATCCATCCATCCATCCATCCATCCATCCATCCATCCATCTGTTTGTCTGTCCATCCATCTATCTATCCATCTGTCCATCCATCCATCCATCCATCCATCCATCCATCCATCCATCCTTCTACCCACCCATCTGTCCATTTATCCATCTATCCGTCTATTTATCAACACATCTACAATCTTTCCAACAACCCACCCATCCATTATCCAACTATTCACCACCCATTCATCTACTTACTCATCCAACCATTCATCATAACTTGTCCATTCATTCACTCATTCACCCATCTCCCAAGTGTCTACCATTCATCTACCTACTACCCATCCCTAGCTACTCATCAATCCACCATCCATCTACCTTTCCATCATCTACCACCCACCCATTTACCCATCTACCCATTTCCATCCATCCATCTGTCCATTCATCCATCTGTCCATCTATCCATTTATCCATTCGTCCATCTATCCATCCATCATCCATCTATCCATCTGTCTGTCTATCCATCTGTCCGTCCATCTGTCCATCCATCCATCCATCCATCCATCCATCTATCCATCCATCTATCTGTATCTGTGTACCTACCCACTCACTCACCTATCCATCTACCCACCCATTCATCTACATACCACCCACAGGATCTTACTTATGGTCAAGCATTAGGATTAAAAACAATTGCTGTACCCAAGGAGCCATGATCTATCTGAAGATGATGTAGGTCACAGATCATTACCAAGTAGCTGAGTGGGTAGAGTGAAGAGTGCCTTTTGTGAGAACACTGAGGAGGAGTGGGGGGGGGGAGGCTTCCTGACACAGATGGAGGAAGAAGAGGAGGAGCAATGGAAGAAAGAGGAGGGGAGAAGGCAGGGAGGCTGAGTCACTCTTGTGATGGGCTCCAGAAGCCTGTGTCTCTCTGTCTGTCATCTGGCCATGCTCACCTGACTTGCAGATGGTGAACTCCATGGCACCCCCTGAGTTGAGCAACTTCTGTACCAGCGTCTTGGCCAGCATGGTGGGCGTGAAGAGCACGGGCCTGCGCCGCTCGCAGTGGAAGGCCCGCACCAGGCTGTAGGGGATCAGGGTGAGGTTCCGGCTGAGCTCATTCTCAGGGTCCAGTTCTAATGGAGAACAGAAACAGCGGGCTGTCAGATCCTGCCCTGCCCCAGGGCACACTCAGGTCATGGAGGCCTTGGCCACCCTTGTGGCCGCATGAAGCCTGGAGGCCTCTGGTGGTAGGGAAAGGGACATGTGTGTCTTGGAGCCACTCTGGGCACCCAGAGGCATTGCCTCTGAGGGTGCTGTAAGGGACATACAGAGGAGCTTGATGGGTCCTGAAGTCTGGGCCACCTCAGTAGACCAAGGACAGCTTCTTAGAATAGGGATATGGTCTGAGGAGTACAGCCAGGTATGCAGTGATGTCCTTTTTGATTGAGATGTTCCCTCCTGGTGGGGGTCACAGCACTCAATAGAAACTAATGACTAAGGGAATTCAGAAACCTGCTGAACTGAGGGGGTGGGGCTGGCTCAGTGGGCGCAGTACTTGCTGAGAAAGTGTATGAAGACCCACACTAGTCTCCAGAACCCATGTAAACATCCTGCATGTTTTGTGCACTTACAATCCCAGTGCTGGCAGGCAGAGACAGGTGGACCGGATCCCTGAGGACGTGTTGGTCAGTCAGTCTAGCCTCACCAGGGTGGCGAGGCCAATGAGAGAGCCTCAGAAACAGGATGAGGGCTGAGGAGATGGTTGGCTCAGCAGTTAAGAGCACTTGCTGCTCTTGCAGAGGAGCAGAGTGAGTCAAAGCTACCTATAACTCCAGCTCCTGAGGGTTCATCGCCCTCTTCCGGTCTCTGGTCTCTGAGGGAACTGCACTCATGTGGCGAGAGAGTGTACACACATAAATGAAAAGTAAAACAAAGCAAAGCAAAGCAAAGCAAAACAAAACAAAACAAAACAAAATCTTAGCCAAAACTACAACAATAACAACAGCAAAACCATTAGGTAGATGGTGATCGAAGAATGAGACCGCTGACCTCTCTGACCTCATATGGCCACACAAGTGCATTGAAAGCCCATGAGGTTACAGGGGCAGTAAACCATTGTTAGGGATGAGACTCTTCAAGTTGTGCGGGGAGCTCCAGGGGCATCGCTTTTCTGAGTCATCGTCTGCCCTGTGGTGGGACCTTCCTGAAGATGCCATAGCCTAAGGTGTGCCCGCTCCTGACGCCAGCCCCAGAGAACTCTCTGGTTCTCTATGGTAAATTTGGCTGGACTTGTTCCTTTACTCGGTGTTACCCTCTCTGTCAGGTGTGAAGAGATAGGGACTCCCCCAGGAAAATCGTGCAGTGTGACGGTTTAGGCTGATGGATGGGCGAGTACAAGAGAGTGAAGGGCAGTGGAGAGGACCAGGCGGCAAGATGGCAAAGCTTTGTGGTCTGTCATGGAAGTCAGACTCCTCCATTCTCCTGAGTCCCATGGGTAGGGGTATCTAGAGATCCATTTCCCAAGATCAGGGGCCTATCCCTTTCCTTTGCTCCTGGCCTGCCCGGCCTGGGAGCAAAGAGAACTTCCCAACTACCCATACTCAAGGTCGGCCTCTCTGTTCCCGAGAAAGCCCAGCCTGGATGGGGGAAGCAGGGAGGGTTCACCATCATTGGGGGACAGGGTGTGGGGTGACTTTTAACCAGCCAGGTAAACAGTAAAAGGTACTCAGTGGGGAGATAAGTCAATAAATACATAAGTCTTGGCACATGGCTTCAGTCAATGTTGGTGTCTGGGCTTAAAGGGATGATGATAGCTGTCTCCCAGGCCAGAGCTGGGTGAGGATATCACCCTGGGGAGATGACAAGATTACAGGGTGGCAGGGCTGGTCTGGTCTTCTTATCCATCCTTTTGTTTTTTTCTTTTATTTATTTTGTTTGAGATAGGGTCTCAGTGTGTAGCCCAAACTGGCCTTCCACTCTTGGCAATTCTCGTACTTCAGCTGACTAAATCCTGGAATTGTAGATGTGTGTTACTGTGTCTGCCTTTCCCCCTCCAACTGTGTGTGTGCGTGTGTGTATGTGTGTGTGTGCATGCATGTCTCTGTGTGTGGGCATGTGTACACGAGCGTGTCCATCTGTGTCTGTGTGAGTGTATATGCATGTGTGAGTGTGTGTATGTGCATGTATGTTTGTGTGTGCACATGTGAGTGTGTGTGTGTGTGAGCATGCATGTGTGTGTACGTGGGTGTGCATGTGTGTGTCTGAGTGTGAGTGCACACACTAGCGCACACAAGCCAGAGGGCAGATATTGGGTGTCTCACTGGGTGTCTTTCTCAATCACTCTACACCTTATTTTTTCAGACAGGGCTTCTCATCGCAATCAAAAGCTTAACAATTGTCAGAATGGCTGAACAGCGAACTCCAGGCATCCTCCTGCCTCTGCCTCCCCTACCTGGGGAGTAAGTTCAAACTAGCACGATGCTGGGTTAACACATTACTGACCATCTCTTTAGCCCCTCCCTTGTCTGGTCATCCTGCTAAGCCTGTCCCGGGGACAGAGACAGACATAGCTCCTTGGGAGGGTGGGGTGTGTACCAGACAGGCCCCTGCTGGGCTGTGGAGAGGGGCCAGGAGGTCCTCACACACCTTCATGCTTCTCTGTTGTCAGGAGTTTGGTGGCATCCAGCGAGGACCTGGAGAGGCTCCCCAGGGGACTCCCAGAGATGATTCTCACCCGCTCATTGCTGTTCATTCTTTTGTACTTGTTTTCTGACCGGCTGACAAACTGTGGAGAGGAGGAGGGTGTGGTAGGAGGGCGGGACAGAGGGTGGGGAAAGAGGGCGGGAGGTGGGCGTGGCGGTGGGCGTGGCACAATCTCTTGGTTTGTGCCAAGACTGACCTGCACCAGGCAGATAAAATCTTTGTTTAAACCTTGACTCTACGCTGTGGGGTGCCCAGGGCAGACTGCCTCTGCTGTAAAGAGCCAGCCTCTGCAATGAGACTCTGGAACACTCTAGCTACCGGCCTATGAAGACACCATGTGCAGCTATTGTTCTAGTTGGTGAGGATCCAGGCTGGCATCCCCTGGAGTCGATACAGACTGGAAACCTCCAACTCCTTCACATTGTTCCCATGATCCTCTGGGTTCTGGGATCATGGCTTCCTACACAGTTCATAGATGCTGCGCTGGTCCAGCTTCTCACAGAGCTCTCTAGGCACCTGTGAGTCTCTCTCTGCTTCAGAAGAGCCTGCCCAGTCCTAGTGTGTGGCAGCCTCATGTTTTTATTCTTATATATTTTTAAGACAGGGTCTCATGTAGCCCAGGCTAGCCACAACCTCACTATGTAGCCCAGGAGGACCTTGAACTTTGCATCCCCCTGTCTTTACTTCCTGAGAGCTGGAATTACAAGCCTGCCCTACTGTGCCAGGTTTATGCGGTGCTGGGGAAGGTAAGGCAAACATTTAAACCACTGAGCCATGCCTCTCACTTTGCCTTGAGTCTTTGGCTGAAATCCTGATGGCTGAAGCTTGACACTTGGGCCTAACAGTGTCCTGATCGATGGATGGCCCTGCCTTCCGGATGCCTCATGTTCTGAGGTCTTCTCCCACCCGGCTGTCTCTATCACAGAATTGTATCTGTCTGGGATTCGGGGTCAAGGCATTAGTTATTTCTTGTTGCGTTGGGGTGTGATTAATGCAGCACCCATGCAGGAAATGTGCATTTGGTCTTACATTCTTTGCTTCTCTCAACTATCAATACAAGAAATGTCTGTAATCACTGTGTCTGTACCTATATGAAATCACACAACAAACTTGTCAATGGTCCTTGGATTATCCACCCCCCCAAAATAATTGCTTTTGCTTTAGAAGTCAAATAAAAGGAGAAAAAAAACTATTTCTTTCCAGTTCTGAAGAGCTGAGCTGTTTCCACAGACAGGTAAGAGCCAAGGAACCTGCTGGGCTTCCCTTATCTCCTTGTCTGCTGGGATCCTTGGGTAACTTTAATGCTCCCCCAGAGAGAAGAAACTGGCTTACATATCTGGAGGGTTTTTTTTTTTTTTTTTTTCTTCCCAACACAACACATCTGGTTTTTTAAAATCATATTTTAGCAGCAGAGCTGTTGAAGCTCTTTTGGCCTAAAGTTTCTTCAAATCTTTTACGAACGTGAGACTGGCTTCCAGCAGGCACGAAGTCTGTCGACAGACCTGTCACTGCGAGGATAAAATGGGACCGGAGAAGCCAGGCGCTGTGAGAAGTCACAAGGGGCGCCCTAAATACAATGCCCTGTTATGTCTTCCTGGCATCTCTTTCTTGGTAGGCAGAGGGAGGAGCCCCAGCAAACTGTGCTAGAAAAGTCAGCGGGCATCCGATCGCCAACCTTACCTGCAGGAGCTGGCCAAAGAAGAAACTTGCTCTGGAGAGGCGGGGGCTGACCCGGGGGTCGCTGGTCGAAAGAGTCTCTTCGGGCTGCAGGGTGTTCTGGAATGAGTTTGTCAATCAGCTCAGGCTGAGCAAAAGGCTCCTGAGTGTGAGACTGCGGTAGAGATGTGCACCCGGCCCCCAGTCCCCTCTGGCCCGAATGTCAGGGGCAACATCAAAGGCCTGCAGCCAGGCAGCAGCAGAGGCTGGGAGAGAGTAGGAAGGGCCGAGGTGGGGTTGTGAGTCTCCTAAGTCACAGCTGAGGAGGGCTCACAGGAGCTTGCCCTTCACAAGGACCAAGTTCCCTGCAATGCTTCTTCCCAATGAGATGGTGACAAGGCTTCTTATGTGTAGGGAAGGATAGATGTGTGTGTGTGTGTGTGTGTGTGCGCGCGCGCGCAAGTGTGTACCTACCCGGAGGCTACGCAGGGTGTGGTGAGCGCTGTCGGCTTCTTCCCGGTTGCCTCTGTGAACCAGTCGCTGGAGCTTCACGAGAAGAAGCTGTTGTGCCCTGTAGAGGGGATATGGAAGCAACCTCAGGGCTGTGACTAGGCAAGGTTTGTATGGCCTGCAAACTGGAGAACCCGGGCCTGAGGTTTCCCCGAGAAAAACAGGGCTCCCCCATTGGGGTTGGCATCCGGACTCTTGCAGACCAGCTGCAGGGTCATGCCCTTGCATCTGGGTTTCTTCACTGACCATCTGACTGGCTGAGACCCACTGCCTGTGACTGTCTAAGCAGCAGCAAGGACTCAGAAGAGCAGGTGTCACTGTGTGGAAGAACAGACACCCAATAGCCCTGACACCTGCTGGGTTCAGCCTAGCCTGATTAAAGAGAAATCACTAAAGGACTGGGGCATGGCTCAGAGACAGAGCATTTGTCCAATACGCCCCAGGGTTCTGGAGTCCATCCCCTCTCACCTCAACCCTGAACCTCAGATAAAAAGAAAAGAGATGAGGCCAGACCATCATCCCAGCTGCCTTGGGAGGAGAAAGGCTGAGGGCAGGACTGTAAGTTCAATTTCAGGCTGGGTAATTCTGTCAAACTCTATTGCAAATTAAAAAAAAAAGTAAAACAGGTTGGGGGTGTGGCTCAGTAGTAGAACCCCTGCCTAGATTGCCTCAGTGAGGGGCTGGGGTGTGGCTCAGAGGTAGAACCCCTGTGTAGGGTCCCCCAGTGAGGGGGTGCGGTGTGGCTCAGTGGTAGAACCCCTGTGTAGGGTCCCCCAGTGAGGGGCTGGGGTGTGGCTCAGTGGTAGAGACCCTGTGTAGAGTCCCACAGTGAGGGGTTGGATGTGGCTCAGTAATAGAGCCCCTGTATAGAGTCCCACAGTGACTTGGTGGTCATTGGATGGAATGAGGATGGTAGGACGCTTTGTGAGAACATTGTACTGTTCTTACAAGAGCAAGGGACCCTCTCAGAGAAGGAGATGCCCGTATCTTCCAGTTCCTCAGGCTGAGGGAGCTGCTGGCCCAGAGTGTGGTCTGGCAGCCTATCCCCTGCTCACCGGCTGTAGCTGGGGATGGTGCCCGTGTCCAGGTCTTGGTCAGTGAAGGGGTCGACTCGTGCACACAGCCATTCGTGCCTGTCCTGGTACATGGTGTCTAGGACATGCACCACATCGTCACACTTCAGGGACATGGAGCAGGCATCCAGCTGGCTGGAGATGTTCAGGTTCAGACGGATATAGAACGAGTCCCCTGATGTGATCAGACCATCCTCCATCTCCTTCAGCAGCTTCCGGTATCCTGAGGAGTACGTAATCCAAAAATGTCAGCACCCTGGAGATACCTCGTCTGAGTGCCCGTCTTCCTCCTCGTGAGTGGGCAGCCATGCCAGTGAGGGGTTTCCTCTTTCCCTTCAGCTTCCAGGAAAGCCTGGAGCTAAAATCTGTGCTGAGTCACAATGGCTAACTAGCATCTGTATTCTGGTCTCCATGTCTTTTCTGCATTTACTTAACTGTGGTACTTAACATGCAGTAGGCTATATGCATCCTTCAACTCAATGAAATTCTGCAAATGCATATATGCAGATAGCTCCTACTGGAAACCGGTAGGCTCTCTCAGGCTAACCTTATCCCGACTGCTGCAGTCCTAGCTCATGTTGCAAAAGTGGAAACAAGTATCATGAACTCCTTTGCTTCTGGCTGATACTGCTCAACGTTATAAGACACAATACTGTGACACACATCCCTTTTCATTGCTGTATAGTACTCCACACTGGTGTGCAATACTCAGATACGTTATTATTGGTGGACAGATGTGTTCGTTTCTCTTGGAAACAGATACAGAAGCCGAGTCACCAGGTCATTGTGAATCTGTGTAGAAGCTTTAGCAGTTACTGCCAAATGCTGCATGTGTTATTACGGCCAAATGTTGCTGGTCTTTTGAGTAAAAATTTGCAAGTAACTTTGGGAGCATTCAGGGCTTATAGTGTGAATCTAATAAATGCTGCAAGTTGTCAGTGAACATCTACGGTATACACCCATAATTTATATCCCCAAATAGCCCCAATGACAGAGGGTTGTTGGTCAAAGGGGGAGTTGTAACTGGCAGGGTGCTAGTAGGTCATTCATAGCCAAAGGGCATTCTGGGCAGCTGAGTTGGTATGAAGAAACAGAGATTCCATATGGGGTCCTTCAGGGGTGTCCTAGCTTTGTCCATCCCTGAATCAGACTCTCTAGTACCACCCAACATCCCTGAATCTGGGCTCTACTTTGGGGCTGGGGGCCTTTCCCACAAATTCAGTCTGGAGGGCTATGCTACCATTCACCTGTAGGGGGCGCAACTCACTTTGCAGCCCTGTAGCCCAAGGGTCAAGATGTTCCCCTAGAGATTTATTTATTTTGGTGCAGGCTGGAAAGCCCAGCCTAAGGAGTTGATAGGAGCAAATTCCATGAGTGGGGGGTGACTGGGCTCCATAGTGCCAGCCTTTGCACCAGGGTGCTGCTGGGAAGGGGCAGGAAAGCGGCTGGAGAAGCTGGCTGGCTATTTATGCTCTGCTCAAATATTCATGATTACTGTGGTTAAAAATAAGAACCAGCTGCAGAGGCAATCACGCAGGAAAACCCAGAGGTGAGAATGAGAATCCGAGTCATCACCCAGGCAGCAAGCAGTGCTGCTGGGGGGCTGGGCCAGGCGGGGCAGCAGGGCTGCCTGCCTATCAGCGGGTCCGGATGTGCTTGGCCCAGAGTCTCTGCCTGTAGAGGGCTGGGAAGCATGACGGAGGAGACAGATGTCACCCGTGCAGGGAGAGGAGCGAGCCAGGCTGCTGGAGCCATATCCTCTGTTTCCCTAGGAGGTCTGTGGATTTGGTTCCGCGTGACACAGAGCGTCTTCAACCCCACCTGTTATCCTCTTGGGTTGAGGTTCAGCTCAATTCTCATGGGGCAGAGATGGAGCAAGGGGGAGGCTGAGTATGCGTCCTGTACTCTACCCTTGAATGGACCAGGTCCGGCTCAGGCCTTACCTTCATGGTTGACCTTGTAGTGCAGGGTGACGGGGCCACTGCACCTCTGGATGGTCCAACGGGCCTCTTCCTTTGTGCACGCATCCAGTGGGACGCTCTGCCTTTCGCCTCGGATGCAGCCTTCCAACTATAGGGCAAGAACAAGCAGTTCATTTTCTTTGGCTCTGCCGATGGGCGGGGCTAAGGCTACTTCCCATCGGAGCATCCTTCTTCAGACACAAGGGCATCTTGTGCCACGGGGCTGCATGTGTCTCTAGGCGCACACAGTGTGCGCATGCGTCTGCATAGAAGAGAAAGGCCTGGGGACATCCCACAGCTTCTCCCTCTTTGTCTCACCAGCAGGAGTTGGTGGCCCTCACGTAGTCCGGCCCTCTCAGCCAGTGAGCCTGGCTTGACAGAGTGAATGAAGCTCCCGCGTGCATTGCCGCCCAGCAGGGTGAGCTGGGTGATGAGCCCATCGCCATTCAGAGTTGTGTGCTGGACCAAGGGGCCGGTGCCCCGTACGTGACCCCCAGATGTGACCGATGGCCGGAAGGGCCTGAGTTGGGACATAAAATAGGCAGTTGGACTCACACAGAAGAGCTGACCATGCTAGCAGGCTGGGGAAGAATGCTGGTGGCATGTCAGTGTATGTCCTTGAGGCTTGGGGGCCTCTGGGTTCTAAGGGACTCACAACTGCAGGAGGTCGGCAGGAAGTAGAAATAACTACCTGCCCCTTCTCTTCCTCCGTGTGTCTAGGTGTCCTTCCCTTTCTTCTCTCCCCCCTCTTATTTATTTATTTATTTATTTATTTATTTATTTATTTATTTAAAGACAGGGTTTCTCTGTGTAGCCTTGGCTATCTTGGAACTCACTTTGTAGACCAGGCTGGCCTCGAACTCAGAGATGTGCCTGCCTCTGCCTCCTGAGTACTAGGTTTAAAGGTGTGTTTCACCACTACCCAACAATGTCAAGTTTTTTTTTCTTTGCCCCACTTTTAGATAGGTCTCATGTAGCACAGGCTAGCTTCCAACTCTCTAGGTAGCCGAGCAAAACCTTGACCTTCTGATCCTCTTGCCTCTGCTTTCTGAATTCTGGGATTCCATTGCCTGCCCCATGTGGTGCTGGGGTGGAACCCAGGGATTCATGCATGCTGGTGAGCTCCCTCCCAACTGAGCCACATTCCTAGTCTGAAGAACTGATTTGTGACTGAGTCCCTGGGCTTAGTCTTAAGGCACATAGATGATCCCCTGTCTTAAGGAAGTGAGAAGATGAGGGTCTTGGGTCTTGGGTCCCATTCTTAAGCCCTCATTTGACCACTCCTATCCCTGGTACCTCTGTCCTATCCCTGGGCCCTTCCATCAAGTCCCCCGACCCGACCCCTGTTCTCTCTATCTCGGTGCCTGTGGAGGTCAGAGGTCAAGCTCAGGTGTTGTTCCGCCATCCCCATTATTTTCTGGTCGCCTCTCTGGATCTGGGGCTTGCTGATTTCCAGTGCATGCCACCACACTCAGATTTTTGTGTGGGCTCTGGGGATTTGAACTCAGGTCTTCATGCTCATGTGGCAAGTACTACATCCACAGATCCATCTCCCCAGCCCTGTCTCCATACCTTTCTAAAGAAAACTTCCGGAACATGAGGTTGACTTGCTCCAGGTCGTAGGCATCCAGTCCCTCTGACTGGTGTGAGGAGGAGGAGGAGTGGATGGAGGGGGGTCCGAAGGAGTAACGTTCGTGATTTTCATCTGCAGAGGAGTGAGGGTCTGTCAGGACCTGGGAGCACCAGGCAGAGCACCTAGGACCACCTTCCTCCCCCAGCACGGAGCTTAATAACAGCATAGCCCTGTAGACTGGAATTTGGGAAGAGTCTCCAAAGGCATAGCGCAGGGTTGCATCATGTAGCTCAGGCTGTCCTCAATCTTGCCATTCTCCTGCCTCCATCTGGGGTCAGAACCCTGCAGCTCTTACTACACTCTGCCTATCTCCTGCCATCAGGGCAGGTAAAGTTCAAACTAGACACCCCCCTGCTTCTCCTCTTAGGGAGCCTCACTAGATGTCTGTGTGTAGGGAGTTAGGAGCTACCAGAAGAGGGCATCTGGTATTTCTATCACTTCCTGTCTACCCCTTTGCAGCAGGGTCTCTCCCCAAACCTAGGGCTCATGCCTTCTCAGAGAGGCTGGAGGCTAGCCAGGCCCAGCAGCCATGTCTCTATGCCCCTCAGAATAGGGTGAGAGATGTTTGCAGGGACACCCAGCTTTCTGTGAGGATGCTGGGATCTGAGCTCCTGTCCTCAGGATTGTGGAGCAAGAACTCAGCAGTTGAGCTGTCTCTCAGCTCTCAACTCTGTCTTGGGAGTGGACTCCAGGGTTCTCACTTTAGCACCCCCACCTCCCAGTGGTCTCCCCGCCCTCCTCCACTGACTTTCTGGGTCTGAGAGCCCTGGGGTCTTTATCCTCTTCTCCCACCTTAACTGGACTGTAAGTTCCTGGGGGAGATAGATTGTCACTGGAATAGAGCCACCAGGGTGAGGGACAGACTGGTCCTGCTTGGGGCTGATAACAAAGGCCAATTCTGCCAGGAATTTTCCCTGACACTCGCAACATACTTTGGATACCTGCCCAGGATTCGCTTCCCAGTTTCTCCGTTCTAAAACTCTTGGTCCCTTTCATTACCCAGCCTCCATTAGGTGCTAACCTCTCTTTAACACTCGATAACTTGTGACGGTCCCCAATTATGGAGGAACGCTAATCTTTCCATTTTATCTGCTGGTGGCCTCTGCTAGTCAGGGGCACAGATGGGGCTGGGGAGGACTGGAATGTGTATGTGTGTGCTGGTAGGGTGCGTCTGAAGGGTGCTGAGCCTAGCCTTCCAGCAGGGGTCTGGCGACACCTGGGGCACGGGCCCATCTCTAAGCTCTCCTCCCTCTCGGTGATCCAGCTAGGCATATGCCTTGGGTTCGTGGCACTAACACCATGGTCTCTGTCAGCAGGGATGTTGGGACAGGGACTGAGTAGGGATCCCTGGCTGGAAGGGGCAGGTCATTGGGATCATACATATACTCTGTATCTCTGAAGTCCAGGCCCTCATTTCTGCTTTTCATATAGCCTGAGTATGACTGAGTCTCAGTGTCCCCAACATGAGGACTATGTCCTAAAATTCACTCCTGGCCTCTACCTCCAACTTCATGTAGCCCAAGCTGGCCTCCAATTCTCTAAGTAGTGGAGGATGATCCTGAACTTCACATACTCCTGCCCCCACCCCCCCAACCCACAAGTGCTAGGATCACAGGAGTGTGCCATCAAGCCCAGGTTATGTGGTGCTGGGGTGGAAGCCAGGGCTTCATGCATGCTAGGCAAACTCTAGACCAAGTAAGGCATGCCTCTAGCTCCTTGCTGGGGAATTCAGGCAGGAGCTCTGCCACTGAGCCACGCCCCAGTCCCTCACTGGGGGATTCTAGGCAGGAGCTCTACCACTGAGCCACACCCCAGCCCCTCACTGGGGGATTCTAGGCAGGGGCTCTACCACTGAGCCATACCCCAGCCCCTCACTGGGGGATTCTAGGCAGGGGCTCTACCACTGAGCCATACCCCAGCCCCTCACTGGGGGACTCTAGGCAGGGGCTCTACCACTGAGCCACACCCCAGCCCCTGACAGATACGTACCATCAAGGTCTAAGGCATCAAACCCGCAGCTATCGTTGTCTTCTTCCACCGTGCTGTAAGAAACAATCCGGGGCTGAGACGACACTGGTGTTCAGGTGAACCAGGTGGGGGAAACATCTAGAATGTTTTGGCTTTCCGTCGGGCCTTGGTTCTAAGAGGCCAGCATGGAAGGGGATGGGGGGCGAGTAGGGTGGGATGAAGCGGGATAGGCGAGGAAGAGGGGCTACACCGGCAGGAAGGCAGCCCTAGTGGTCTACAGAAACCGCTCTCAATAGCACAGGATGCAAAAAGAGCAGGGCAGTGTGTATGTGTGTGTGTGTGTGTGTGTGTGTGTGTGTGTGTGTGTGTGTCACGGGTGGAGCTAGACATGGTGGTGCTGGCCGGTCGCAGTACTCAGGAGGCAGAAGCAGGGAGATTGCCCGTGAGAGGCCAGCCTTGGGTACAAATTTCCCAAAGGGCCAAGTGGACTGTGCTATTCACACCACACATTTGCCCCCTACGCATGCTCAGATGGCTCCGAGGCATCAAAGCGCCCTCTAGGCAGGAGTAGGTGGGATGAACCCTTGGCTAGCCACTGTGGTGTGGGTGGGTCTGTGAGACTTCGGTAACGTCCCTGAACACAGCTGTTCAGAAGGGTGCGCCCTTTGGGGGACCGAGCAGGTATTCTCACAGGTCAGTGTGGACCACGCTTATGAAGAGGGTGGTTCCCCATCTCCTAGCCTCAACTATCCCATGTGGACAGTGGGTCCCTCTCGCCTTTGCTTCTAACGTTGTTGTTGAGAGGCTTAAGGAGTTCATACCAATATGGGGACCTGGAGACAGGGTCAGCCAGGTAGCCAAGGCCTCCACCTGCCACTCACCTCCGGTGTGGTGCATCTTCCTTGCAGCGTCTGACTATGGAGTCATTTCCCGGGGGCTCTGCGGTGATTGACATGATACTGCTGCGGCTCCGATGGGGTTGCTGTGAACGCGGCACAGCTGTGTTACGGGATATTTATCTGCGATGCCTCGGCGGGCATAAATATTATATACACGGGAACTAAATTTAACTTGGGATGTTCCCACCCCTACTCGGGAAGCTTGGGCTGTACAAGCTGGTCGCTGGTATGACCTTGGCTGGAGGAGGCTGGGCTCAGCCCTGGGGCAGTCAGCAGAGCTCGGAGCACAGCTGCTTCCACAGCTGCTCGCGGGGAGAAGCAGACGGGAACCGCTGAGCTGGGGAGGCAGAGCCGAGGCCTCATGACCCTGCACAGACTGGGTTCTGTACTCCCCAGCTGCGGGCTCTGCTTTGGATAGGGTGGGTGTGAAGAAGGGTGCTTTGAGGAGGGGGGGGGAAGGAAGGTGTGGGACGGTGGATGGGACAAGGACTTTGGATTTTGGCACGGGAGCTGATACCAGACCGTTATTGTACATTCATTACCAAATTTCTACCTCCCTCAGGGTCTGATTTGAGAAGCTGAGCTGACATTTTTCCCAGGGCACCCCTCAGGCTTAGAATATCTAATCTTGTGCCTTCTGCGGGTTACAAATAGATAGCTGGATGTAACGGAATGCCGGGACTCTGCCCAGCTCTGTACAGGAGTGGGGGTGTACCCTCTCCTGCTGCTCCAGCAGCCCCTACCCTGCCCAAAGCCTCCCAGAACAGTGGCCCGGGGTTGCATGAGGCTGTCAAGCTGCCGAATTGGTGCTGTTTGCCACCGCCCCTTAGGAGGCCCAACGCCTCCTCCCACCAGGTGTTAAATCGGGAATCTAGGTAGTAGGAAGGTGTGAATACATTGCTGGGCTGGGGAAAGGGAAACTTCTTTAAATAAACATCAGTGGGGCCTCAGGCTCAGCCCGGGGATTCTGAGGTGTGTAAGTGGAGTGGGAATTATGGCAGCTCACCATCTTGGAGAAAGAGCTGGTGACAGGCAGCGAGCGGGAGGAACTGGGGCTGCCGTCTGTGAAATCCTCTTCGTGCCCCTTGACTGTCCTCATCAGAGCCCCGGGTGAGAGGGAGAAGCAGGCCCAGAAAACAGAGGGGAGAGAAAAGGGCAGGGAAGCGGAGTTAAAGCCTCTGCCTGGGATTCTCCTGACATGGGTGGGCAGGAGACTGAGCAAATCAGAAGCTCGTCTGTCCCCTGTGGAGACCCAGGAAGCAACATCAGTAAAACCTCCGCTTCTCATTCTCTTGCAGGTGGCGCTATTTTTTCTTTTCTTCAGGATAGCACATCCTGCCCCAAGTCAGGCTGGCCAAGGTTGGCTCCAGTCAAGACTAAACCATGTCACCTGTCTTTGAGGACTCACAGAGGGGTCCCCCTGACATTCCTACCTCTACCCAATGCTTCCTCACATCCATGTTCCCATCACCAAACCTTTCCCTGCTCAACAAGGTGAGCTGATGGCAGAGCATAGCAAAAAAAAAGTGACAAGCTTGTCACTTCCTTAGCAAAGCCCTCCATGCTGTCTTTTGCTCTTCAGGGGCTCCTTGGTGTTTGTATGACCATCTTTCTCAACTTTTGTGTGACTGAACTGCCACCTACAAGGCATCTGTATCCCAAGGTGCCTAGACCTGTACGTGTGTGCACCGCCATGTGGGTGCCCGTTATGTATGCACTTGTATGCACTGTGAGAGAAGCCTTGCATTAAAGTTTCATGTGCTCCTAGATCCTCACAGTGGGCTGCCTACCAGGCTTGGTTAATAGTGATGAAAATCACAGACTCTGGTCCTTTCATTTCCTTTTGGGAGCTGTTTTGTCTGTGTGCCACAGGTCCCAGGACCTTTGCACATCACATTTGGATCAAGAATGTCACTGAGACACCTGATGTAGCTAAGCTTCAAGGGAGCTCAACCAGATGTCAGAGTTTAGGTCTGTACTATTCTTTTCTACCATCCCTAAAGTCACTACAGTAGAACAGAGCTAAGGCCGTCAGGATGGACCTCTGGGTTTTATGGCTGCTGTCTGTCTGGGGTCTCACTCTTAACACTCTTTTTTTGTACCCCCAAACGCCCCAGGTCTTCCTTGCTCTTTCTGCCCCTCTTTGCACAGACTATATCTGTGGACTTAAATTCTTCCATTTTCAGAGTCAATTTAAATGAATGTTCCAATTTTCTTTCAACTGCTTCCTGGGGGTGGCCCTGGGCACTTTCCATCTTCTTCCTGTGACCATGATCTGAGTTTACGGACTGTGGGGGCACATTCTGGAACCTTCCAGCACCTGCCATATAGCAGGAGCTTCGTTTGTCTTGCAAATCTTCCCTAGACAGCTACTCCTAGAGTTGAGGTGAGAAGAACCTTGAAGACAGCATGCTTCAGAGAGCCAGGAATTTGTGACTCAACTTGTAGCCTTACACATCTGGGCACTGCCAGCCAAAATCCTGGATGAGGAAGTTCAAAAGTCCCTTTGCTGATGAGCTCAGTCCAGGAGTTTGGGAGATGGCCTAGTAGGTAGAGTAGCTAATACTTGTTGTATAAGTGTGAGGACCTGAGTTTGGATCCCCAGCATCTATGTAAATACTTGGGAGGCATGGCTTGTAATTCTGGTATTCAGAAAGTGGAGACAACTTGGAGCAACCCAGCTAGCTATACTTAGCTATCTTATTTAAAAGCTCTGGTTCAACTGAGAGACCCAAACTCAGTGAATAAAGTTGAGGAACAATTGAGGAAGATTCCCCAGGCAGCCTGGGGTCTCTGTACAGACAAGCCATGCACACACACACACACACACACACACACACACACACACCCCACACACAAATGCTCATGTAAAAATAAATACTAAGATGCTTCATTTGGTCAGGAGAGCCACAGAGGTGATGCTCTGGTGGACGGAGTCCCGCATGCTGAGTGATGGTGAGCAGCACTTACTCACTGGCTGAAACGCTGCACCCTGATACCCTGGAGGCCTCACCCAGGATGAACTCGTGGGGTCGGTCATGTCATTGCGGCAGGAGGAACAGATGGAATGAGAGGGGGAGGGTGACAGATGAGCAAGGGCAAAAAGGATCTGGACAGCCTACTAACCTTGAAACTCAGATGCTTGCTTCATGCTGATGGGGGATTTGGCTCTCTGCAGCTGAAAGAGAGGGGAGGGGAAGATGCAAGACAGACGACACAAATCAAACAGGGCCCCAGACACATGTCACTGCAGCTAAGAGGAAAATAAAACAAACCGCCTGATCTGTGGCTGCCTGGCTTGGGCCATACATTTGATGCCAGGCTCCTGCAGTTGGGACGAGATGTGGCCTCTCTTCCCCCAGGCCTGGATCAGACAAATGCTACCCCAGATGAGCCCCCCTCCAAGGGAGGCCCTGAACAGGGCTCTAAAATCCTGAAGCACAGAAGCCAAGCTGACTTGTGTGCAAGGACCTCCATGAGAGGCTGGGCTTCAGAGAAGCTGACTGTCACCTTTGATCCATGTGTTACCCTCTCCCATTAGCACAGAGAGGGAGCAGTAACTAGACTCTGATGAGGTGTTCTATCCATGTAACTATCCATCTACCCATTCATCTACTCTACACTCACCTATCAATGAGTCATCCATCCATGCATGGACATACGCACTCATCGACATATCTATTCATTAAACATCCATCCATCCATCCATCCATCCATCCATCCATCCACTTATCATCCAACCATTAATCAATTAATCTGTTTCAAATCATGTAACCATTCATTCATTCATTCATTCATGTAGCCACTTATCATCCATCCCTTTATCCATTAATCTATCTAGTTACCCATCAGTCTATCATCTATTCACCCATCATCCTTCCACACATCCATTTCCATCCATCCATCCATTCATCCATCCATCCATCCATCCATTGCCCATTCATGTAATTATCCATCCATTCATGCATCCATAATTATCTATCCATTCATGCATCCATCCATTATCCACTCAACAGTCCATCCACCTGACCACAAATCTACCATTGTTCTGTGTAACTATCCAACCAACCACCATCTTCCCATCTATCCATACAGCCACCATCCCATGTCTCATGTAATAATTCATTTCTTAACCCATCAATCCATTCACTCACTCATCCATCAACCATTCATTCTTGTAACCATCCATCCATCTACCCAGTCTTCCATCATCCACCATCCCATCCAGGCATTATTAATCCATTCATTCATCAATCCATCTTTCCATCCATCAATCAATCCATCCATGTAACTAGCCATTCATCCATCATCCACTCATCTTCCCAAACATCCATCCTTTCATCTTCCTACTTACCCAAACTTTCACGCATGCATGCATTTACCCATTGGTGTAACCACCCATCCATCCTCCCATTTACCCAACCATTGGCTCATGAACTCCCTCAGAGCCAGCCACATGTCCTGGATCTCCCTGGGTATCAACCAAAGTGACAGTGCTGTGCTGTGAGCTCCCAACATAGGGCCTGGGAAGGGAATCTGAAGACAATTCTCTTATGCATGGTCTTGCTTTCTAAACAAATGAACACCTGCAAGCAAACATGACTTCTGTCCAGGACTGTAACAGGTCAAGTCACACCCAAGCAGAGCCTGTATGGGGTGCCCATGCCATCATCTGCTTCCCACCCATGCCCCTGGGTACCTGGATGCCCTTTAGGTTCATCCGGCGCCGGGGCGGGTGGTAAGGCAGAAAGTACTTGCTGTCTTCGGGAGACTCTTCTGAGGTTGAAGAATCATCAGCTTCTTGGCCATTGGTCCTGGGGCTGGTGTCTCCAAGGTTCTGTGAGATGATGGTGGCTGGAAGGTGTCTAGGCAGACTCTAGACAAGAGGGATGAACATGAGGGAAGGTTGGTACTGCGCACAAGGCAAACTGACTGATGGTACAGTTCTCCACCCCCCCCCCCCCCCGGACCCAAGTGTGACACTCAGCCTGGGCCGTTCTTTTCTGACTCCCTGAATATTCACCTGAATGTCATGGCTCATCAGCACATCTTGACATGGGTCTGTTCCTTCTTCCTATCTCTCATGCTTTCCAGTCCAACAGATATTTGAGACCATCACTTGCTGGCCACCTGCTGGCCGCGTCTGCCTCCTGGTCTTGGCTCATGCCATCTCCAGGGTTAGGCTACCATCTGTGCTGCTCCTGGCCCAATATGGGTGAGGAGACTCTAGCTTCATGAAGACATCTAGAGGTTACTCACGGAGGAGCTTTGTGTCTGGTGCTGGGCTTACTGTAGAGGGGCCTGTGTGAGGCTCGCACAAATTATAGCTGTCACATTCTGAGGATGAAATCATAGCCCCGGAACTCCTGAGTTCCTCTACAGGGGTCAGGGAAGGTCTTCCTGAGAAAGAGGCACATTGGCAAGACTGGAAGCTGAGTGGTCTATGTGGCCAGGAGAAGTCTGACTAGGGGCCTTCCAGGTGGGGCCCATGGCCTCCAGAACTCTTCAAGCAATGAGTCTTTCTGGAACCCCAAAGAGAAGGCTTCCTTCATGGGTTCATGATGCCCTTGAACTTGAAATATACAACACAGTTCAGATACCACAGCGTTGCCTGTGCCCAACTCCCAATTCTATATTCTCTTTCTTTGAAAATTTAATTGCATGGCATTTTCCATCATGGTTGTTCTATTCTCTCTCTCTCTCTCTCTCTCTCTCTCTCTCTCTCTCTCTCTCTCTCTCTCTCTCCTGTCTCTATCCTTCTTATCAAACCTGGAACTCACCCAATAGTACAGACTGGCTGAGCAGCGAGCCCCAGGGAATCTGTATGTCTCCGCCTCCCCAGTGCTGAGACTACAAGCACCCACCACCATGCTTGCCCCTCCCCAACTTTTAAACTCATCTTCTGGGGATTGAACTCAGTTCCTCAGGACTGCCTGGTAAACACTTGACCCATCTTAGGCTGTTGTATTCTTATTCAGTCTCTGCTCAGGACAGAGTCTGGGAGACCCTCAGCTATAGCAATCACGTGTCACCTGTAGAGATGGCAGTAGTGTTCCTTTATGTCTAGGTGTCAAGGGGGCTCCTGGGAGATGTTAGTCTTACTTGCCTCTCTGTCTACTAATGAGTGTTCACCCATGGGCACCAGTGACTTTAACAAGCACCGGGTATCTTAATCCTGGTGACCTTCCACATTGCCAGAGAGTGCCAAGGGAAGGCTTGCTGCTGGCTGTGATCCACTGAGAGGCACAGAAAGTTAGAAAAGTGATCTGAGTTACTCAGCCAGGCGGCGGCCAGCCTGGAATGTCACTGAAACTCCTAACTTGGAGTCCTTCTTGGGATTGTGTGTGTCCCAGGAGTGGAACTGAGGTCATCAGGCTTGGGGGCAAGCACCTTTATCCACCCAGCCATCTCAGAGGCCTGGGCACACACACACACACACACACACACACACACACACACACAGAGACACAGACACACACATATAGACACACACACTCAGAGAGACACACACACAGACACACACACAGACACACACATACAGACAGAGAGACACACACAGACACACAGTGATACACACAGACACACACACAGAGACATGCACACAGACAGGCACACAGACACACACACATACACAGCCAGACACACAGAGGCACAGAGAGAGACACACACACACACAGAGACACACATAGAGACACACACAGAGACTTGCACACAGACAGACACACAGACACAGAAACACACACAAACATACACACACAGACACCCACCGACACACAGACAGACACACACACAGAAAGACACACACAGACACATACACAAACATATACACACAGACACACATGCAGACAGACACACACACACAAACACAAACAGACATACTCACAGACATACATACACAGACACACAGACACAGACAGATACACACATGTTAGTGGGGGCAGGGGACACAATGATGATAGTGTGAGCTAGGATTCCCTGGGATTCAGCAGGGATTGGGAGGACACCTGGCTGTGGGTATGGGGACATGGCCAGCTGGGCCTACCTGGTCGAGGCTGCCGCTGTCCTTGGACAAGCGCCGGAGCTTGCTCTCCAGGTTGACAATGCAGGCCTCTCTCCGCACCATCTCAATACGCATTTCATCGTTCTTCTCCTCCAGCTCACGGATCTGCTTCCGGTACTTGTCCTTCTCGATTAAGCACTGTGAGTACTGTGTCTGCGCCTCATCTCGGGAGTGGAAGGCCTGCCAGGGAAGAGCTATGTGTTCACTCAAAGCAAACTAAAGCAGAGAAAAGCATCACCTCTGGAACAGGCATCAGCCAAGAGACCCACTGTACATTTCTCTTCCTTCCCCCGAGAAGTTGTAGATCGAACCCAGGGCCTTGTGAATACTAGATGTGTGCTCTGCCACTGAGCCACACCCCAGCCCCTCACTGGGGGATTCTAGGCAGGGGCTCTACCACTGAGCCACACCCTCAGCCCCTCACTGGGGGATTCTAGGCAGGGGCTCTACCACTGAGCCACACCCCAGCCCCTCACTGGGGGATTCTAGGCAGGGGCTCTACCACTGAGCCACACCCTCAGCCCCTCACTGGGGGATTCTAGGCAGGGGCTCTACCACTGAGCCACACCCCAGCTCCTCACTGGGGGATTCTAGGCAGGGCTTCTGCCACAGAGCCACACCCCAGCCCCTCACTGGGGGATTCTAGGCAGGGGCTCTACCACTGAGCCACACCCCAGCCCCTCACTGGGGGATTCTAGACAGGGGCTCTACCACTGAGCCACATCCCAGCCCCTCACTGGGGGATTCTAGGCAGGGGCTCTACCACTGAGCCACACCCCAGCCCCTCACTGGGGGATTCTAGGCAGATGCTCTACCACTGAGCCACACCCCAGCTCCTCACTGGGGGATTCTAGGCAGGGGCTCTACCACTAAGCCACACCCCATCCACATTCCACTGTTAAAGCCCCATCCCCAGCTATCTTCTTGCTTTTTATTTGGAGACAGGGTCTCCCTAAGTTGCCCAACTGACGCTAAACTCACTGTTGTAGCCTCAGCAGGCCTTGAACTTATGACCCTCCTGTTTCTGTCTCCTAAATGCTGAGGTGGGAAGCCTTCACTAGCACACCCTGCTTCTCCCTGAAGTTTGGGGCATCCCAATCTCTAACTTCTGCATCCTCTAACCCTAACCTGTTCTTGCCATGTGTCAGGGACATTGTGAAGGACTGTGTAACCTCCCTCCCTCAGGGTCTATACCATGCTAGTGTAGAAACAAGACCCATTGTACATATGAGAACGCTGAGCCTTCCTGGGGATACCTTGCTTTGAGCTGCAAGATTGGATTTCAACTTTCTCATTTTACTATGAGACCAGCTAAGCACCATGCTTTGTTATGGGAGCCACTGGAGTGCAGCTCAGGCGTCCCCGATCCCTTACGGTCCGTGCATTCTGACCCACTTATCCCGATCTGGAATTTGTCTTTGAGCTGGGGACAGAGACGATGGGTTCATTAGGAAGCTCTGTACGGTCAGGGAGATCGACCACATGACATAGACCACAAGCAAATAGACTTCGTGTGCCACAGCACTGCGGGGCAGCCTCACCATCTGCCACGTGCAGGGTGGCGCCGTACCTGGTCACGCTCCCGTTCCACCTCCTCCAGCTGCAGCATGACTGTGTTCATGCGGTGCTTGTACATTTCACAGTCCTTCCCCAGGGTTGAGCACTTGAGTTCCAGGTCTTCCTTCTCCTCCAGGTACTGCGAGCAACGTGAGAGAGCAATGCAATCCTGGTTCTTTAAGAGGTTAGGGATAGTGGCTGTGTGTGTGCGCGTGTGTGAGTGTGTGTGTGTGTATGTGGCTATGTGTGTGTCTGTGTGTGTAGTATATGTGGCTACACATATGTGGTGTACATGTGTGTGTATGTGGCTCTGCGTGTGTGCGCGAGTGTGTGTGTGTGGTATGCATATATATGTGGCTATATGTGTGTGGTGTGTGGCTACATGTATGTGGTGTGCATGTGTGTGTATGTGGCTGTGTGTGTAGTGTGTGTATGTAGCTATGTGTGTGTGGTATATAGCTACTTGTGTGCATGTGTGTGGCTATGTGTGTGTGTGTGGTGTGCATCTGTGTGTCTGTGGCTATGTGTGTGTGGTGTGTGTATGTGATGTGTACACATATGCAAATGAGAATGCATGTGGCCAGAGGTCAGCATCACATATCTTTATCACTCTCCTTATTTTTCTTGAGACAGGGTCTCTCATTGATCACTCACTGACTGGCTGGTCAGGCAGCCCCAGGCATCCTCTAGTCCCTGCCTCCCAAGTACTAAGATAAGGTTTGTGTGTCACCATGCCTGGCTTTTAAAATGGTTCATAGAAATCTAAATCTTTATGCTTGCACTTTACAGTCTGAGCCTAGTCCAATGGCTGTTTGCTTAGTGGCTACAGTTAGCTTATCCCCTCTCAAATTTGGTGTGTTAATTTGGTTTTGTTTGCCAGTTATCTGATCAAAAGGGACTATGGGAGGAGGCTGGCCAATCACCAGTGGATTGTTGAGGGATGGATTGTGGAGACACATCCTTGGTGGCTTGGACCAGTAAGGGGATGGCAGGGACAGCACTAACCCCCCACATTTACAAACCACAATGGCGCTGGATGCTGGGACTTGCAGTACAGGCAGTTCAGACTAGGGTATGACATCAGAAATTCCTGTTAGCATGCATCTGTGCGTTCTGCTGAGAAAGGCACTGGCTGGCTGTTGATCCCCTGACTCCCGTAGTACTCCCACCTTGTCCCGCAGCTCCTCCGCCTGGCGGACTTCCTCTTGTAGGTTGTAAATTTTGTTGACCAGTTCCTGCCGGTCCTCTAGCGCCTCCTTCCGGTCATGTTCCAGGATGTCCAAGATGGCCTTGTCTGAGTCAGGGAGGCTGCGCTTGCCAGCCTGGGTGGGGTTGGGGACAGAGAGATAAGTACACAAGGAAGAAGTACTACAAGGAAGAAGTACTACAAGAAAGAAGAAGTACACAAGGAAGAGCTACCTCCGGGCAGCCCCAAGATGGCGGAAGATTTTGTGGCATAACAGCGGATGCACGAGGGGCTTTGTCTTGGGTCTTTCAGTGATTTATTATCATTTGAGATTATTACCTGTAAAGGAGCCGGAAACCCAGAGCCCACCGCTCTGTCCCAGCTCTTACTGGAGCCCAGAGAAGCATCTGTGACTTGTCAAGACACTTCAGAGGGGACAAGAAGGGAAACACCTCTGCATTTCACTTATCCCTCTGAAATGCCTAGATTAGCAGATCTCGCTAATCTAGGACTATTCTCTGCTTCAATGGCACTAAGCCCCAGGGCAGCCGTGGGGGTCATTCTATAAGGACGAGATGTGTTTTCGTCCCTTGTAGATGTATTTTGGAACATTAGCCCTCAGTGAGCATTAAATTTCTTTCTGTAGCCACACATTTCTGCGGTGACAAATATGGGAGGCACTTGAGTTTGGCGCATATGGAATAGCATTCAGTGTAATGTCTGGGGATCTTTACGTTTTCCTGAGTATTCTCTTCCCTCAGAGCTAGGGCATTGGCTTCCATGTGGATAGTGACTCTCATTTGCATTTTTCCTTTATAAGTATTCTCATATATAATAAGTGCTCAAGGCACTGCCATCAGATTGAATCCAGGGCATCACACATATAAGTCAGGTGCTCTACCACTGAGCCACACCCCAGCCTCTCACTTGGGGATTCTAGGAAGGGGCTCTACCACTGAGCCACACCCCAGCCCTTCACTGGGGGATTCTAGGCAGGGGCTCTACCACTGAGCCACACCCCAGCCTCTCACTTGGGGATTCTAGGCAGGGGCTCTACCACTGAGCCACACCCAGCCCCTCACTGGGGGATTCTAGGCAGGGGCTCTACCACTGAGCCACACCCCAGCCCCTCACTGGGGGATTCTAGGCAGGGGCTTTACCACTGAGCCACACCCCAGCCCCTCACTGGGGGATTCTAGGCAGGGGCTCTACCACTGAGCCACACCCCAGCCCCTCACTGGGGGATTCTAGGCAGGGGCTCTACCACTGATCTTCAAACTTACAAAATTTTAGACACTCTCTCACCAAGTTGTCCTGGTTGCTCCTGAACACATTTTGCTATCCTAGGGAGCCCTGAATCTTGCAATCATCTAACCTCAGCCTCTCAAGCAGCTAGGATGACAGACCTGAACCACTAGGTCTGGCAAAAAATCAATCAAACAACAACACAACAACAACAACAAACCCAAAACATGTCATATAATGTCAACCTCTGCCAACAGCATGGTTTGTAGTCACTCTTACTTTATGTTGGGAGGAGGTCTGGTGCTAAGGCTGATGTACACTGTCTGTGACCCTGTAGCTAGTAAGCTGGGACTTGGTATTTGTCCTCCAGCAGGTACACCCAGCTTGCCCCACCTAGCCCTCACCTACATAAAGATGATGTGTCTCACCTGGATGATGGACTGCAGCTCCTGGATTTTGGTCTTCAGCATCTCATTTTCCCGCTCTAGCTCCAGAACCTGCTCCTTCTTGGGCCGGTTCTCTATGTCATTCTTGAGCTTGAGGGACTGATTCCTCTCCAGCTTGCATTCCTCCTCCATCTTGTTCAGTCGGTGTTTGAGTTGGTCGATCTGAAAATACGCGCATTAGCAGAGGGGTGAGGATGGCTGTCAGGGAATGCTGGGAAGACAGCTGAGGAGATAGATGGCTCGGTTGGCAAAGTGCTTACCCTCTGAGCATCAGGACCTCAGTTTGGATCCCCAGTGACCACATCAAAAACTAAGCACGGTGGTGTGTGCCTATAACCCAAGTGCTGGGAAGGCTCACTGGTCAGCCAGTCCATCTTACTATGTTAGTTGAAGGCCAGTGAGAGCCTGGTCTGAAAATTCAAGGTGAGTGGTGCCTGAGAGATGTATGGCAGAAGTTTCCTCTGAGTTTTATACTCAGACATACACTTGCATATACATTTTGTGACACAGGCAATGCTCCTAATCTCTCTCTCTCTCTCTCTCTCTCTCTCTCTCTCTCCATCCATCTATCTATTGGAACATAATTCAGAATAAAGTTCTAAGAAGGAAACTTCTAAGTGTCTGCAACAGGCTGGTGCTTCTGACTCCTAAGTAAGCACCCAGAGGCTTCTTCTCTTTGATCACTGTAAAGCAACTGCTGTTTAACATCTTTGATGTTCAGCCCAAGAATGTGGTCTCAGGTTGTGTCCAGACTTCCAGTCCCACACATGTGTGAAACTTACTCTGCTAAAGATTTATGGTGTTTTCTCTGCAGTCCTAGGACATAGATACCATTTGCCTTATCTCTTGCACAAGTGAGAAAAAAAAAAACAATCAACAAACCAACAAATCAAGGAACAACACATGAACCCCAAGGCCCTAGCCAATAAGGTCATAAAGTTGGAAGTGAAAATCTGAACTCTGAAAGAACCTCCTTCTCAAATAAAAGATTTATTTATTTTATGGATATGAGTGTTTTGTCTGCATGTGTGTCTGCACCACATATGTGCCTGGTGAAGGCCAGAAGAGGGTGTGAGATATTCTGGAACTGCTGCTAGAGACAGTGTGAGCTGCCGTGTGGGTGCTGGGAACTGAACCTGGGCCCTCTGAAAGAGCATCAAGTGCTCTTGACCACTGAGCCCTCGCTCCAGCCCTCCCGTAATTTCTGAGGCAAGGCCCCGTTGTGTCACCCAGGCTGGCCTTAGACTTGTTACATAGCCAGTGCTGGCCTTGAACTTGTGATCCTCCCACCTCATTCTCCCTCATGTTGGGAGAATGCACCCTCCATGCCCGGCTTCGTGCTGATGAAGACTCAGTCCCCTGAATTCACACAGCCTGTTTACTGACCAGTCCACTTCATTAAATTGGACGTGACCGGAGCAGAGCTCAGGTTATTTATCCCCGTGTCCCCCTGCAGTGCTTAGCATAGTGTCTTACTCATGGCAGGTTCTTAATAAATATCCTGAAAGTCTGCTTTCCACCCTGCAGCCAGAGCAAGCCTTCTGAGAGATAAATCAGCTGTCATTCCCCAGTTTGCAATCCGTCAGTGGCTTCCCATCACTGGGAAAATAAATCCCAGAGTCCTCACTGTGCCGGTGATCTGGACCTGCACCATCTCTCCCTCCTTCTTTTGCACCATTTATTTATTTAGTTCCAGGCTCACTGTTTCTCCAACCATTTAAAAAGATGGAGGGAGCCAAGAGGTCCCTGACTGGTTTGTGTGTGTGTGTGTGTGTGTGTGTGTTGTTGTTGTTGTTTTACATGTCTGCCCCTGACTTGCTTCCTCAGTCTATTTTATTTATTATTAAACAATATTATTATATTAAATTATATTAAGATAATAAAATTTTATTTATTATTAAGATATTGACTAGCATGTAATAATTATACGTAATGGGTTTCATCATGACATTTTTACCCATGCACACCTTTTATTAATTTTTAAAGTCATATTCACCCTATTAAACTCTCTTGTCCCCTCCTACTCTGCTGATCTCCTTTCTCTTCCCAACTAGTTTTCCCCCTTTTGGGGAACCCAGAGAGTTTCATTAGGGTTGCTTTATAGGGGCAAAGATGAAGCTTTACTGACAGGAATACGACACTTTACCAATGGCTACATCACTGAAGAAGAAGTCTCTCCTTCCTTCAGGAACCACGAGCTGTTTGTAGATCCTTAGGGAGGGCTGGGGACTTCCCCCTTCCATGGCAAGACGTCAGTGAGCCCAGCCTTGTGTGTCTAATCATAGCTCCTGGGAGCTCAGGAGTGCAATGACCCAGTCTGGAAGACAGCACTCCAGTACCTGCCACCCCTTCCTCTGCTCTCCCTCCTTTCTGTCCCATTTCCCATGGCGTTTCCTGTGCCTTTGGGGGAGCCATAAACAGCACCCCTTACTCTCTCCTCATTCCTTATCCTCCTTCTTACTGTCAGACAGAGTCTTGCTCTCCTGTTAGGTAGCATGAGCTGACCTGGCATGGAGACTTGTGATCCTCCTGCCTCAGCTTCCTGAGCTCTAGGGTACAGGTGTCAACAGTCATCTGTGGCACTATCTTCTATTCTTAATATACTACATCGCAAACAATCGGGTGGATTATCCCAGAGTTCCATGGGGCACCTTAGGGATAAGGCTTGTACACCTGGAACAGAGCTAGGAATATGGCGGTCCTCAATAAACCAAAGGAAAGATGAGAGCACAGTGATACAGGCCCATAATCCCAGAATTTATGAGTCTGAGCCATGAGGGCTGTAGGTTCAAGGCCAGCCTGGGCTACATAGTGAAACCCTGACTCAGAAGAATAAAAACAAACAGATAAACAAAAAATCAAAATGGAGTGAACCTTCCACTTTTCTACTTAGGAGTTATTCATTTAATATGACAATCATTTGGCTGGTGGCTGCTTTCTGCTAAACATAATTGATTGTCTTGTGTGCCAGCAACCATGCTGAGCTCTGCAAATACAGGCTCTTGGGAATTGACACCTACCCAACACGTGCTGCCCATTTTTCCACTAAGTTTCGTGAGCATCATAATATGGGGCCGTGGGTCTCCCACGTCTCTTCACACACCTTTAGCCCTAAATCTCCAATGTCTTCTCTCCTCTTTCCTGGAACAGAGTGTCTGTGTGCCTGAGTCTGTACGTATGCAGAGTGGATCTAGGGTCCCTAACTTCCCATGAGCCTTTAGTGCGCGAGCCTGCACATGCGCAGGGCGGATCTAGGCTATCACCCTCTGACCACCATACATGTGTCTACACAAGTGCAGAGTGGGTCTAGGTGGATGAATCCAGCTGCTTGAGACACTCTGGTGCCTGGTGGCTCTAGCACCCTCTGCAGAGGCTGTATCCTCCACCCTCTGTCTTTCACTTGTCTGGGGCACAAAGCTGGGGGGTGGAGGGATGTGTGGCGTATCTGCATGTGCCCTTCTAGGGGCTGTGAGTCCCCAGGATGTTTCTTTTCCCTTCCCTCAGTTTAGCCAGAGCCCAGGCATTCCCACCTCGAGTTGGAGGTCGCGGCTCCGCATCACCGCCATGTTTTTCTCCTCGCTGAGCTGTGCGTAGCGCATGGCTAGGTTGTAGTTGTCGTCCTTGACCTTGACCAGCTCGTCGTTGTAGCTGTCCCGCTCCTCCTTCATCTTGTAGTACCGCTCCTGAAAGGTCAGCAGCTCCACTCGTATCAGGCTCAGCTGTTTCTTCTCATCTTCCAGTTGCCGGGACTTGGCCAGCAGCTCACAACGCTGAAGGTCCTTGGCTTTCACCTGCTGCTGAAGTTTGATGACCTCGTTCATCAGGAAGTGCGTGAGGCCCTCATGGCCTTCCTCCACTGTGGAGAGGGGTACCCAGTGAGACCTGAGGTGCAGGGCAGTGGCGGTGGCATCTACTCACTCAAACACTCACTGAGATGCTCTATATTGTCAGGATCTAGGATTGCCCAGGAGGCAAACCTCTGGGCATGCTTGCAAGGAATTATCAGATGAGGGTAACTAACACACTCTAGCTGCACCATTCCAAGGTTCAGGGTCCTGGGCTGAATAAAAAGAACGTGAGTTGAGCCCCAGCATCCATCTTTCTCTGCTTCCTGACTGTGGATGCATGTGATTGGCTGCCTCACGCTCTTGCGGCCAGGCCCTCCCCACCATGATGGACTTGTACCCTCCTAAAACCCTCTTCCTTCCTTAAACTGCTTTTGTATTTTGTCACAGGAACAAGAGCATCAGCAAATACACCCACCAACTTTTTCTTTGTTTATTTATTGCAATGCTGTGGTTTGAGATATACCCCTTAGCTGTAACTCCAGTGTTCTGTGACACTTTGGAGAGAAAGTCTCACTGAGTTGTCCAGGATGTTCTTTCCCTTGAATTTGCCTACTCAGCCTCCCAAGTATCTGGGATTATAAGCATGTGCTACCAGGCTGGGGGAGCAGCATTTACCAGGCTCTTAGCTCCCACTTGGCACTGGAATTTTAGGGTGAGCCAAACAGGCCCTCATTGCGTTGGATCTTACTGTGTGGCAAGATAAACAGATATTTATAAAAATCAAATAATAATAGCAATATAACTAGACTGTGACAATTCCACACAGTCTAGGCATGGGGTCATGAGCATGTGTCACTGGGTCAGGGCAGAGGCTGAGGTTTGGAGGGACAGGGGGACAATATTGGAAGGAGAGGGAGGGAAGGAATGAGGAAGGAGAAAAGGAGGGCCAGAGAGGAACTGGAACATGTTGTATGTAGTGACCTTGTGGTCAAGTTGAGGACTTGTGTCTTGGTTCTAAACTGGCAAGGCGACTCCTGGAGAACCGAGAGGCCACCACAGCAGGTCTTGATTGGATAAAGGGATCCTGGGGTCTGGGCATGGGGTAGAGAATCCAGGAAGGAGGATTCTGAAGATAGAATAAACTTTTGCCCTGGTTCCAGCCCTGTTTTGAGGGGTGATTAATGACCACCAGTGCTCTCAGTCTGTGCTTCAATTTGTCCCCATCAGTTATAGTAAGTGTACAGCATGTCACTATCCCACAGAGGTATGCACACGTACACACACACACATGCACACACATTCACATGTACGCACACTCACATGTGCATAACACATTTGCATGACACACCTGCGCACACGTGCACACGAATGCACACACACATTCACACATGGGTATGCATGCACAACACACACACACACACACACACACACACACACACACACCCTCCTACTAGATTTTCCTTGCCCCTGGTAGCAGAGCCACTTACCCACAATGGTGGAGAATCTCCGGGTGGGCTCCTTTCCAGTCACCAGCTTGTAAAGTTCTGGGTAGTAAAACTCCAGGCTCTCCAGGAAGACCACATAGCCCCTTTGTCCCTTGGTGTGAAGAATGTCCAACAATCGGCCTGGGGAGAAGTTTAATCCAAGAGAATGTGTCAGACTGGAAGACAGTCTCTGGGTCCTCCTAAACCTATAACCCGTAACAGCTCCAAGAAGATATAAAGATATAGCCTTACCATATTTCTCTCTCTCTCTCTCTCTCTCTCTCTCTCTCTCTCTCTCTCTCTCTCTCTCTTCATCTGGGAACTTATGTGTCATGGTGTATGTGTGTAGGTCAGAAGAGAACCTCAATAATTAGTCCCTGACTTTCCCCTTACTTGAGACAGATGCTCTTGTTTGCTGGCCTGTTAGCTTCCAGGGATTAACCTGTATCCATCTCCCAACTCCTTGAAGAAAACTGACCCCCCATCCCCAGAAAATACCAACTGCCAGTAGCCAGCTAGGGGGGAGATTTCACGAGGAATTCTTGAGACCCTCTCTTACCCAGGCTGCATTTGGCTGGCTTTTGCTTGAGCAGGTCTTGTGCATGCCAAGTGTGAATTCTTGTGTGCAATAGCCCGGTCATGTCTGACAAATATGTCTGTCTTTCCTAGACACCCACTACCCTGACTCTTACCTTCTTTCTGCTCTTTCTTTATGATCCCTGAACCTTGTGTGTGTGAAATGCATGCATATGGGTGTGTGTGTGTGTTATAAATGTCTCATTTGGAGGAGTTTAAATGGTGTTGCCCTGTAATGGGGACAATGACTCTCTCAGACACCTTCTTCTTTGATTCAGGGCCTTTTGCTAATGTACACTGTGGCCAGTGAACCTTAGCCAATCTCTCCCCAGCACTAGGATTAAAGTGTGAGCCACCACACCCAGAGTCTCACCCTATTCTCATTCCTGAGTTATAGCATGGAGTCTGGACAATGTGGATAAGAGAGCCAGGTCCTTGTCAGAGTCTCATGAGTGTTTAATGTGTTAATAAATGGATAAAGCCTGGATAGATGGCATTATTGCCAGAGGCAGCCATAAACCAGCACTTTCAAAGATTTTCCTAATCTACCAGTGCTAAAACAAACCATGAGGGGGCAACTGAGGGATTTTGCCTTGCATGTGCAAGGTCCTGGGTTTGACTCCCAAGTAACACAAAAAGACAAAAACCAAACCCCATGAAGCCAGAAAACAACAATACAACAACAACAACAACAACAACCACCACCACCACCAAAACTGACCACAAAGGCACCAGCTCTTCTGTGTTAGAGAAGAGTGGGAGTCTATGCTATGGGATAATAACCGCCTAGCTCTCTGGGATTCAGTCTAGGAAGACACATATTTGCATGCTATTTGAATGTGAAATGCCTTCCAAAGGCTCGCAGGTTTGAATACTCAGCTGGTGGCACTGTTTGGGAAGGTTGTGTAGCCTTCAGGAGGTGGAATCCGCTGGAGGGAGTCTGTCACCCGAGGAAGGCCTTGAGGTTTCATAGCCCAGCCCCATTTCCTGCTTATGTTTAGCTTCCTGTGTGTACGTACAATATGACGAGCCACGATGGATTGAGTCACCACAGACTGGGAGTCAAAACAAACCTTTCCCTCCCTTAAGTTGCCTCTTGCTGGGCATTTTGTCATATCAAAAAGAAAGGTAAGTAAGACATGTGGAAAGCTGGGGGAGTCATAGGGAAGGGGCACAGATGTATGCTCTGGGAGTCTTACACATCCTGAAAACGTAGAATTCTTCCTGAAGTTTTGAAGGAGTCAGCTCAGGAACAGAGAGGCTAATTAACATTCCTGGTCAGCTCAGGAAAGGCCCGGTAAGAGAGACACTAATCAACATTCCTCAGACAACTGGGGAGAAGACTGACCTGTGGGTGGGGGAGGCCCAGAGCACACGACACATCCCACAGGACAGACCGCTGGCCACCTGCAGACAAAGGAAGTCCCTGCCACCTCATTCCCTAAAGACCAATCAGTTTAAAAGTCACACTGTTCTGCCAAACATATTGTACCTAGCTGCTGTTTCTCTGTGCTACCCCTGGAGACTGTATAAATGTCCACTGAACGAACTGTGAGGGGTCGCCTCTCCTTTTGTATGCAGGATGACCCCAGCATGCTGCAACAATAAAAATTCCTCTTGCTTTTGCAATGATCCCGGCTCTAAATTGTTCACTCAGGGCGTCCCTGGTAAACTAAGGCTTGTCAGAATCTTACAGTTTTAGCATCTATCCTCCTTTCTGTAGTTTGATTTCTTTTTTGTCCTCCTAAAGGTTTGTGTGTTGGGAGCTTGGTCCTTAATTCTAGAGAATATACTTGGCGGTGGGGCTTTAAAGGGATGGGGACCAGTGGAGGATCCTAGATTCATTCAGGATCCAGGCTTTGCTCCTGAAAAGTTTCTCTGATGTCCTGGTGATGTCATCATTTCCTCACCCAATGTCCCATCTATCACATGACACAAATAAGAAGTCTTTCACCAGAGCTGAGTCTAATCTAAGTTAAACACATTTTTTTCTTCTTTATAAACTGTCCTGCCTCAGGTCTTTGTTATATCAACAAATACAAGGGCTAAGACACTACTGATTTCTCCTACTGTTTATACTTCATGATCTTTCTTTAAATATTTTCAGATATCATTTCCCCTGAGGTTCCTAACACTCCACTGTTTCCCTAGGACAGAAAGGGTCCATTTCATCGTGTGTCAGTCTTGGCTGTTTCGTTTAAGCTGCCTGGAGCACTACATTGAAAAGGATTCCAAAGCGGCATCCAAGCTCAGTGGGAAAGCATGCTGCGATTAATTAAGGCTGGCCTCCATGGATGCAGGAGACAATGGAAGCTTGCCGACTGCTTGTCATCTGTGCTGTGGGGTGGGGATTTTCAAACCCTTCCAACTGTGATCCGCAGAAAGGAAAACACTGTGCAGTGTGACCCAGTGGCCTACACAGAGATGAGCACACAAACATGGGTGCATCAGAGAGCACAGGAAAGTGGAGCATGTCCTGTGAACCATTAGAAGCCTGTGGATTTCTTCTTAGAACAGTATAGTAAATGGAGTATTGTGGTGATGGGGATGGAAACCAGGGACTTGTGCATACTAGGCAAACACTCTACACTAAGCCACACCCCCAGCCCCTCACTGGGGGATTCTAGGCAGGGCTCTACCACTGAGCCACACCCCAGCCCCTCACTGGGGGATTCTAGGCAAACACTCTACACTAAGCCACACCCCCAGCCCCTCACTGGGGGATTCTAGGCAGGGCTCTACCACTGAGTCACACCCCCAGCCCCTCACTGGGGGATTCTAGGCAGGGGCTCTACCACTGAACCACACCCCAGCCCCTCACTGGGGGATTCTAGGCAGGGGCTCTACCACTGAGCCACACCCCCAGCCCCTCACTGGGGGATTCTAGGCAGGGGCTCTACCACTGAGCCACACCCCCAGCCCCTCACTGGGGGATTCTAGGCAGGGGCTCTACGACTGAGTCACACCCCCAGCCCCTCACTGGGGGATTCTAGGCAGGGGCTCTACCACTGAACCACACCCCAGCCCCTCACTGGGGGATTCTAGGCAGGGGCTCTACCACTGAGCCACACCCCCAGCCCCTCACTGGGGGATTCTAGGCAGGGGCTCTACCACTGAGCCACACCCCCAGCCCCTCACTGGGGGATTCTAGGCAGGGGCTCTACGACTGAGTCACACCCCCAGCCCCTCACTGGGGGATTCTAGGCAGGGGCTCTACCACTGAACCACATCCCAGCCCCTCACTGGGGGATTCTAGGCAGGGGCTCTACCACTGAGCCACACCCCCAGCCCCTCACTGGGGGATTCTAGGCAGGGGCTCTACCACTGAGCCACACCCCCAGCCCCTCACTGGGGGATTCTAGGCAGGGGCTCTACCACTGAGCCACACCCCAGCCCCTCACTGGGGGATTCTAGGCAGGTGATCTACCACTGAGCCATACCCCCAGCCCCTCACAGGGGGATTCTGGGCAGGGGCTCTACCACTGAGCCACACCCCCAGCCCCTCACTGGGGGATTCTAGGCAGGGGCTCTACCACTGAGCCACACCCCAGCCCCTCACTGGGGGATTCTAGGCAGGTGATCTACCACTGAGCCACACCCCCAGCCCCTCACAGGGGGATTCTGGGCAGGGGCTCTACCACTGAGCCACATCCCCAGCCCCTCACTGGGGGATTCTAGGCAGGGGCTCTACCACTGAGCTACACCCCAGTCCATTGGGGGATTCTAGGCAGGGGCTCTACCACTGAGTCACACCCCCAGCCCCTCACTGGGGGATTCTAGGCAGGGGCTCTACCACTGAGCCACACCCCAGACCCTTACTGGAGGATTCTTGCAGGTGCTCTATGACATAGGTACATCTCCCAGCAAAATAGTATTTTAAAATATTATATACATCAGACCAAGATTGAAGACTTACATACTTATATATCTATATCTATAGATATCTATGTATCTACATATCTATCTATCTATCTATCTATCTATCTATCTATCTGCCTATCTATCTATCTATCTATCTATCTATCTATCTATCTATCTATCTCTGCAGCACTGAGATGTGATACAGATCTCGCTGTTGTTTTTACTGTGTACAAGGTCAGAGGTGTCACTAATTAGTACTGTGATCTGCCGCCTGCTGACATTCGATACCATGAGGTGAAGCTAAACGTCATTGTAGGTTTGCAAACGCAGAACATGAACCCTCCCCTTCAAGTTCAATGGTTCTGAGTTCTGCACACACAAAGCTTAGACAAGGCAGGGAGTGGCCTACTGTGATGTCCTTTCCTCCCGGTACCGTAACGTTTCAACCCAGATATGAAAGGATCAGAGATGCTCAGATGAAGACATGCCAAGGCTTGGGCATCATGAAGCTCAGGAGGTTCACAAGGCCCCACCCAGAGGTTTCAGAGGCAGTGACAACTGCTGCGGAGAGGACGCTTCAGTGTAGCTGCCTGCAAGTGAGGGACCCATTACCCAGGCTCCTGCAAGGAGACCTTCACACACACTGTGCGGACCCCTTTACCCACAAACGCAACCTCTCTCCCACACTCGTGGGAGGGAGTTCCCCACGCAGGCTCCTTTAAGGAACTCTTCAACTCCGTTCCCGTAAGTAACACCATACGTTCTTATGTAACTCCTCATCCACCCTGATAAGTTGCTCATTGGTTCCTTGGGATAGACTTGGGTGGAGCTGTGTCCTTGGTCTGGCATTGGTGCCTAGCGCTGGGGTTGGGGGTGGTGAGTAGATGTTCGTCCAAGCCTCATTTGCGAAAGGCAAGCAACATATCTCCGAACCCCAGAATTCAAAGCCCTCTTAGGAGATCCAGCTAATCGAAGGCATGCCCTTGACTGGGCATGCGTGGTTCACACATTTCCCTTCCCTCCGTTACCTGCACGGTTGATCTTCGACGGCAGCATGGGTGCATTGAGCACCTCGTCTTCATCTTGCTCGTCGATGACCTTGCACTGGCGCAGGTAGGGGGTGAGCTTGGCGGGGTTGATGTAGCGGCTTAGCATGTGCCGGTTGCATTCCACGTTATCCCACAGGGCTTCCTCTTCGTCCTTCAGCGTCTCCATGTAGTCATCCATAGCTGGCCCTCCTCCTGTGAGGCATAAACCCCAACAAGGTTAATAAAAAAGCCTCTATGAAACAATGCTATAAAACGCTCAGGAGTGACGGCTGGCAAATATCGCTAAAAATAAATGTATAGCAGAGAAAAGTGCATAGGACAGATTGCCTCTTATCCGAGGGAGAAGGGGATGGAAACATAAATACAAGTGTAAATTTTCTTACACACTAAACACAAAACACTAGAAAGATGAGCAGTAACATTTTTAAAGGACAGTTTATGGGGAGAGATGGAAAGTCCTGTCACAGGAGTGTACGCTCTTTCCATGGAGGTGTTATTCTACTAAGAATATAGCTTCCTCCAAATAATATTTATATAACACCATTTGTTTCCAGATTCCACACAAATGATCCTATACTGTGTGTATCCCCTTTGATATTGTCCTTTTCCCCTCTGCATTTTTTTGAGGTTTATTTAGGTGGGTGCATATAGACCTCATTTTTTTTTAAATGTAGTTTTATTACGATACAACTCAAACACTATAAACTTGTTCATTTTAATTCAATGACTTAAAGAATTATTTACTATTTATGAGGGTCTGCACGCATGCGTTTATGCGCACCTCATGTGCTCATGAAAGCCAGAAGAGGGTGTCAGATCTCCGGGCACTGTAATTACTTGTGGTTGTGAGCTGCCGATTTTGGTGCTCAGACTGAACCTGGGTCCTCTGCAAGAGCTGAGCTGCTGAGCCGCGTCTCCAGCATAAACAATACTATGTTGTTCATTTATCAGTATTAGTTATAGTGGCCCAATATTTTAAGGTACTTCTGTCTTTCCTAAAAGAAACCTCATACTCTCATACTTATTAGTGGTTACTCTTTTGAAGAACGTATTTGGTCGGCTGGTTATTCAGTTCTCTCTCTCTCTCTCTCTCTCTCTCTCTCTCTCTCTCTCTCTCTCTGTGTGTGTGTGTGTGTGAGCACATGCAGGTATATGAGCATGTACACCTGTGTGCACAAACAGAAGGCAGAGAGCATCAGGCACTCTGATCATCTGTTTTACTCCTTCTAGACAGCATCTCTCATTGAACCTGGAATTAGATGGACAACCATCATCAAACCTAGGGATCCTCTTGTCTCCGCCCCTCTGCACTGGGGTTATAGGTGTAATCATAGTGCCTGGCTGTTTACATGAGAGGTAGAATTCGAGCTCAGGTTCTTACGCTGTACAGCAAGTGCTCTCCACTGAGCTGTCTCCTCTGCCCCATTAGCGGTCACTCGATCTCCAGTGTCCCATCTGCACCCACACATCTGCTTTCTGTCCGTGGTTCTCCCTATGCACAGATTCAAAACATGTAACCTTTTGTGGACAGCTTTTTCTCCATACCCTTCTCAAAGCTTGATCATTCTGAAACGAGTATCAATCTGCCTTCCCTCCCTCTCTTTCTTTCTCCCTGGCTTTCCACCACCCTGCCCCTTCCTCATCCCTTCCTTTCAAAACAGTTTTCTTTATTGGGCTAGAATTCATGTGCCATATGATTCATCTTTTTAATGTGTACAGTTCAATGGTTCACAAACTGTGTGACTGTCACCACAATCAATTGAAAACGTGTTCGTTATTACAAAAAGAAACCCAGCCATCTATTTCCTCCAACACCTACGGGCTCCTGGCAACAACTCATGTACTTCCTGTTTCCCTGGCCCCCCCACTTTTGTTTCTGCGGCTGTGATAAAATGCCCGACAGGACAGCAGCTTAAGGGATAAAGGGTTTATGCTAACTCACGATTCCAGCTCACTGTCAATCATGGCAGGGAAGACAAAGCAGGGTGTTGGAAGCAGCCGATCATTTCACACCCACAGTCGACTGAGGGGAGAAATGCAGGCTTGCCTTAGAGAGTTCAGCTCACTTTTTCTACCCTAAGGCAGATCAAAGCCAAAGTGCAGGGAATGGCTCTTTCTGAAACAGTACCTGAAACACCTTGTCTTTAGACATGCCCACAGGTCAAGCTGAGCTAGACAATCTTCAGCAAGACTCTTCCCATGTCATTCTACACTGTGTTCAGTGATGATCCAAACCATTATCACACACAAACTTGCCTTTTCTGTACAACAGGATCACAACTTCCTGCCTTCTGTGGCATGGTTATTCCACATGCTTACACTTCCTCCAAAAACTTGTCCATCAAGACTGGCCAGTCAAGGAGGCTTTGAGTTCGACCTTCAGAACCCACATAAAAACCTGAAAGTGTGAACAGTGGTTCACACTTGCAATCCCAGCTCTTAGGAGGCAAAGACAGTGGATGCCTGAGGCTCACTGGACAGCCAGCCTTGACTACTTGGTGTGTTTCAGACCAGTAAGATACCTTGTCTCAAAAGACCCAAGGTGGGCAGTATATGAAAAAATGACAGCAGTTTTGCCCTATACAAACAGGTACACCCACACAGGTGGACACACTCAGACTTGTCCTATACACACAGGTGCACCTCCACACAGGTGGACACACACCCAGACTTGTCCTGTACACACAGGTGCACCTCCACACAGGTGGTCACATGCTCAGACTTGTCCTATACACACAGGTGCACCTCCACACAGGTGGTCACACACTCAGACTTGTACTGTACACACAGGTGCATCCCCACACAGGTGAACAGATGTTCAGACTTGTCCTGTACACACAGGTGCACGCTCACACAGGTGGACACACATTGTCAAACGATTGCCTCTTGTGTTGGTTTCACTGTCTGGCTCTTCATGCACTGATGGATGGCTGGGCTCATTCTGCCTCCTTGAATCATTTGACGGACAGTGCTGCTCAGGACACGCATGACTGGGACTTTGTGGGGACATGTGTGCTTTTTAATCCCTTGAATACAGAGAACTGGAAACTCTAAGCTGGATGGAAATTCCGTGTTTAAAAAAATTCTGTGTGTGTGCGTGTATGACGTATGTGTGCATGTTTGTGAGACATACCCATGCACATGTGTGGAGCCCAGAGGAGGATGTTGGGGTCCCATTCTATCACTCCTTCCTCTGTTGCTTTGGAACAGGTCTCTTACTGACCCTGGACATAGGCTGGTGATTAGCCAGCCCCAGTGACCTTGTTGTCCCTTACTCCACGGCACAGCCATACTTGGCTTTCTATATGCATGGCCTGCTGAAAATGTGAACTCGGGAATGTGAAAACGTATGTTCTCAGAGCAAGTGCTCTTACCCACTGAGACATCTCCTCAGACCCAGGAGTGTGTAAGCTACATTTTGAGGACTTCCCACAGTATATTGCAAAGCAAGGGGCACCATTTCCCATGGTGCAAGTGATGCTGGAGGACCCTGACCCCTCCATGACTCCTCCCTGACCCCTCCCTGACCCCTCCCTGACCCCTCCCTGATCCCTCCCTGGCCCCTCCCTGGCCCCTCCCTGACTCCTCCCTGACCCCTCCCTGACCCCTCCCTGACTACTCCCTAACCCCTCCCTGGCCCCTCCCTAACTCCTCCCTGACCCCTCCCTGGCCCCTCCCTGACCCCCCGACCCCTCCCTGGCCCCTCCCTGGCCCCTCCCTGACCCCTCCCTGACCCCTCCCTGGCTCCTTCCTGACCCCTCCATGACCCCTTCCTGGCCCCTCCCTGACTCCTTCCTGACCCCTCCATGTCCCCTTCCTGGCCCCTCTCTGACCCCTCCATGACCCCTTCCTGGCCCCTCTCTGACCCCTCCCTGACCCCTCCCTGACCCCTGCACATTCTCTGGCCAATGCCAGCTCTCTTCCATCTCCTGTGATAGCTGATCCACTGCTTGTGAAATAGCATCTCATTGTGGTTTTGATTTGCATTTTCCTAATGACTAATGGTGCAGAGTGCCTGTTCATGTGCACATTGGCCACTTGTGTAGAGGAATATCTGTTCAGAGCCTTCACGCATGTGCACGCTTCCTCCTGAATCCTGTATGCAAGGCTGTCATCAGACTTGCAACTGTCTATAAGACAAGGTTTGTCGCTCACACTTTCTTTTGTAAAGTTCCATTTGTGTGCATATGTGCATGTGTGTATGTGTGTGTGCATATGTGCACCTGTGTATGTGTGTGCATATGTGCACCTGTGTATGTGTGTGCATATGTGCACCTGTGTATGTGTATGCATATGTGCGTGTGCATACATGTGTGTGCATATGTGTATATGTGCGCATATGTGCATGTGCGTATGTGTGTGCACATATGTGCACATGTATACATGTGAGTACATATGTGCACGTGCATACATGTATGTGGATATGTGCACCTGTGTATGTGTGTGCATATGTGCACGTGCGTATGTGTGTGTATGCATATGTGCATGTGTGTACATGGATGAGCGTGTGCCAGAGCACACATGTGGATGTTAGAGGGCAACTTGGGAGAGCTGGTTCTCTTTCCACCATGTGGGTTCCTGAGATTCAATTCAGGTTGACATTATGGTGGCACCTGCCTTTACCTGCAGAGCCATCTCTCTGGCCTGTAACTTTTAAATTCAGATGTCGTCTAGTTTGTTGACTGTTTTTCACCTCAGCATTCATAAAACACTCATTGTCTAACACAGTGGGCCTCACCCTTCCTAACGCTGTGACCTTCTAATACAGTTCCTCACGTTGTGGTGACCCTAACCATAAAATTATTTCATTGTTACTCTGTAAGTGTAATTTTGCTACTTTTATGGATTATGATGTAAATTCCCGACATGCAGGATGTCTGATATGTGACCTTAACCCCACAGGGGTCATGGCCCACAGGTTGAGAAACACTGGTCTAATAGTAAAACAATGACCATTTGTAAAGAAATACATTTTTTTTTTTGTTACAGTTTTATGTGTAAGCTTTTAAATCAAGGCTTATGATTCATTTCATTAAATCGTGTTTGTGGTGTGACGTAGGCATCTGATTCCACTGCCATGTTAAAATATCTGGACAAAAGCAACTTCAGGGAGATGGGCTCACAGTTGGAGGGGATCATTGCCTCATGGTCGAGAAGCCATGGTGGCAGGAACGGGGACCAGCTGATCACATCCCATCCACAGTCAGGAAGCAAAGAATGAACAGGAAGTGAGGCCAGACTATAAAGCCTCAAAATCCAACTCCAGTTACCCACCTCTTCCGTCAAGGCTGCACTTCCTAAATGTTCTATAGCCCCTTCCCAAAGGGCACCACCAATTGCACCCAAGGGTTTAAACCCATGAGCCAATGGGGACATGGGACATGTCATAGTCAAGCCACATAAAGGTCCAAGTCTTTCTTTCTTTCTTTCTTTCTTTCTTTCTTTCTTTCTTTCTTTCTTTCTTGTTCTTGATTATGTTTTCTTCTTCTTCTTCTTCTTCTTCTTCTTCTTCTTCTTCTTCTTCTTCTTCTTCTTCTTCTTCTTCTTCTTCTTCTTCTTTCTTCTCCTCCTCCTCCTCTTCCTCCTCTACCTCCTTTTCCCTCCTCCTCTACCTCCTTCTCCTCTTCTTCCTCCTCCTCCTTTTCCCTCCTCCTTATCCTCCACAACACCTCTTCCTCCTCCCCTTCTCCTCTTCCTCTGCTCCCAGTCCTTCATCTTCAATTGAAAACTCTAATATTGCCTGTGTGTGTGACTGTGTGTGAGTTTGCACATGAGTGCAGGTGCCCATGGAGGTCAGAAGAACTAGAGTTTCCTGGAACTAGAGTTATAAGTGATTGTGAGCCAATGGGAATCAAACCTGGGTCCTCTGCAAGAGAAGTGAGCTCCTTAACTGCATTTAAAAATGTGTAGATATCTAGTTGTTCAAGTATGATTTGGTGAAAAAAAATTAATCTTCCCCAACTGGATGATCTTGGTGCTCTGCACATCAGCTGGTTAATGCTAGTGTTTGCTCCTCAGCTCTCAATACTATCGCATTGATCTATATTTTTCATGCCAGAACTTCACTGTCCAGGCTCATATGTAGGTTTTGACATTGAGAAATAGGAGTTCTCCAACCTATTTATTTATTTATTTATTTTTGATAGTAGCTTTGGCATCTAATGAGATACCCCCTTACAATTTTAGGATTCATTACTTAGTTTCATTGGATGTGTATGTTGTGTGCATGCATATATATACATATAGATATATATATAGCCAAAAGCTGATGTTTGGTGTCTTTCTCTCCACTGTTTTTTTTTTTTTTTTAGTAGAGTCGCTCAGTGAACCAAGAGCTCATCAATTTGGCTAGACTGTTTGGCCTGTGAGTTCCAGGGATCCTCCTCCTGCCTCTGCCTCCCAAGTGCTGTTGTTATGAATGTACACTGCTGTGCGCCTGGCTTTTTACTTGTGTGATAGGAACTGACATCTCTCCAGACCCTCTCCTGCCATTTCTGCAGAGAAAAAACCAGCTGGTATTCTGACAGTCAACCCACTCAAAGTGAAGAGCGACTTGTGAATGGTGGTTATCCGGCAAGATGGGGGTCTCCCGATCTCCAAGCGTGGATGTCTTTTTTTGTATCTACATTTTTTAAAAATTCTTTCAGCAATGGTTTATAGCTGATAGTGTGTGCCACAGGTTAAGTATCAAATGTCACCCAAAGGTCTGTCACTAGGGACATAGGATATAAAGGGAATATGAAAAATCTCTCTCTCCTTCCCTGCCTTCTCCTCTTCCCCTTTCTCTCTCTGTTTTTCCTGTCTTGACATTCTCTGTCACCATGATGTGCTGTTCTCACCAGAGGCCAAAACCCGAGTGTCACCTGATCTTGGACTCTAGAGAGTGTGACCTGTTTTTAACCTCCTAAGCATCATGTATCAGAGAATTTCATTACAACGTCAGAAAGCTCACTAATACAAAAAAGGAAATCTTGCATTTCTTTTGATAAATTTATTCCTACATGGTTTTTATTATTTCAATGATTATAAATGGGCTTCACTTCTTTAAATTCATTTGAGGAATGTTCATTGATGGTGTATGAATACACTATTGATTTTCATGTGTTGATATTAAATCTTTAATTTTATTCAGTAATGTTTCACAGTTTGCAGGGAATGTTCCAGCGTGGGTGTTGACTGCCACTCAAAAGTCTGTGTGTGAAGACATGGTCCTTAGGGGGTACATCAGGGTGGGAGGCTCTGGCCTTTGGGAAGCCTGTGTCATATGAAATTATTTACTAGTTTCAATAGTTCCTTAGTAGGGGGTCTTATGACTATCTATGTGTAAGATTATGTCATATCAGAGACTTTTAATTCTTCTGTCTTTTCAATCTGGATACAATTGTGTGTGTGTGTGTGTGTGTGTGTGTGTGTGTGCATGCACACTAATGGATATGATTTTATGCTGCTAATAGAACCCAGGACTTTGAGCTTTCTATGTAAGCACTCTACCACTGAACTACGCCCCAGCCCCTCACTGGGGGATTCTAGGCAGGGGCTCTACCACTGAGCCACACCCCAGCCCCTCACTGGGGGAGTCTAGGCAGGGGCTCTACCACTGAGCCACACCCCAGCCCCTCACTGGGGGATTCTAGGCAGGGGCTCTACCACTGAGCCACACCCCAGCCCCTCACTGGGGGAGTCTAGGCAGGGGCTCTACCACTGAGCCACACCCCAGCCCCTCACTGAGGGATTCTAGGCAGGTGCTCTACCACTGAGCCACACCCCAGCCCCTCATTGGGGGATTCTAGGCAGGGGCTCTACCACTGAGTCACACCCCAGCCCCTCACTGGGGGATTCTAGGCAGGGGCTCTACCACTGAGCCACACCCCAGCCCCTCACTGGGGGATTCTAGGCAGGGGCTCTACCACTGAGCCACACCCCAGCCCCTCACTGAGGGATTCTAGGCAGGTGCTCTACCACTGAGCCACACCCCAGCCCCTCATTGGGGGATTCTAGGCAGGGGCTCTACTACTGAGCCACACCCCAGCCCCTCACTTGGGGGATTCTAGGCAGGGGCTCTACCACTGAGCCACACCCCAGCCCCTCACTGGGGGATTCTAGGCAGGTGCTCTACCACTGAGCCACACCCCAGCCCCTCACTGAGGGATTCTAGGCAGGTGCTCTACCACTGAGCCACACCCCAGCCCCTCACTGAGGGATTCTAGGCAGGTGCTCTACTGTTGAGCTACACCCCAGCCTCTCATTGAGGGAGTTTTAGCCAGATTCTTAGCTGCTGTGGAGTCCAAATCCATACTGGGAGGTTCTAGACCAGCCCTCTACCCTTGGGCTTCCCCCCACCAGCTCTTTTGTCTTCTCTTTCTCCTTTATACCTAATTGCTCTGCATAGCACCTCAGTACACAGAAAATAGAGAGTGTGAACACTCTTTTTTTTTTTTTATTCCTGGATCTTAGGGTATAAACCCCCAGTCTTTACCACTGAACATGATATTCTCTCTCTCTCTCTCTCTCTCTCTCTCTCTCTCTCTCTCTCTCTCTCTCTCTCTCTGTTACTCTGTCTCTATACTCTATATCATTCCCTCTCCCTCTCCCTCTCCCTCTAATAGGTGTCACTTATTAGACTCAGGAAGTTCACTCACATTTCTGGCTTGTTGACCATTGCTATCATGAATGGCTCATCAATTCTGATTTTGTTAAATCAGACTTTCCTGCATCTATTGAGACGATTGTGTGGCTTTTAAGATTCTATCAACGTGGTGTGTTCCATAAACTGATTTTTAGATGCCAATTAAACCTTCCACCCCAAGGATAAATCCAATTTACACACACACACACACACACACACACACACACACACACACACACCTTGACTCAGTTTTCTAGGTGTAAGATAAAAAGTATTTTGCATTGGTATTCATAAGAATTATCCATCTGTGGTTTTCTTTAATTGTAATGTCTGGTTCTGAGTTCAGGTTCATTTCAGAATGACCTGGGAAATAATCTTTCCCATTCAACATTTTGGAAGAGGTTTTGGAGAGTTAATGTTAAAATCTCTCTTGCTTAGTCAAGCTTACAACTAGAGGCATTTGAACCTATGGTTTTCTCTGAGTGTTGAGGTCGTATGTGTGTGTTTGTGCATGTGTGTTTGTGTATGTAGAAGCCATAGGTCAGCCTTAGGTGTTGTTCCTCAGGTATCATCCACCTTATTTTGAGACGGGGTCTCTCACTGGCCCAGAACCTTCTGATTGAGCTAAGATGGCTGGTTAGCAAGCACCAGAAGCCACCCTGTCTACTTCCCAGTTCTGTGGTTACAGGAGTATGTCACTGCATCAGGTTTTTAAAAAACATGGCTTCTGGATATGAAACTCTATCCTCCTCATACAAGTATGGCAAGCATTTTGCAGACAGAGTCATCTCCCCAGACCCATTGGTGTTTGATGAGATCACTGTTTTTACATTCTCTTTCTTTCTTTCTTTCTTTCTTTCTTTCTTTCTTTCTGTATTTATTATACATAATATGCCATACACTATATATTATGTATTATATAATATACAATATAGTAATTACATATATAATACATAATATATCACATATCATATTACACATGTTATATACTATATATATTCATATTCTGAACCCAAAGCTTGCCCAGCTTGCTCCTGGGATTCCTTGTCTCTGTTTTCTAAGTGCTGGGATTACAAATGGGCCACCATAGCCATCTAACATTTATATTCAGGTCGTCATGGTTATGCACAAAGTGCTTTAGCTGCGGAGACATCTCCCAAGACACTCTTTTGACCTCCGGAGGCTCACAGAACAGTTCTCTACAGTCATTCAACTGTGCGGTCGAACACTGGAACATTTTGCTTCCATCTAACAGAAACCTGGTACCAATGGCCAACTACTCTACCCTTCCCTGCTCTTGGTTTTTCAGTTTTAGCTGTCAATACAACTTTAGAGTCACCTGGGAAGAGAGTATTTGTTCAAAAAACTTTCTAAAATTATATATTTATTTTATTTATGTGACTACACTGTAGCTGTCTTCAGACACACCAGAAGAGGGCATCGGACCCCATTTTAGATAGTTGTAAACCACCATGTGGCTGCTGGGAATTGCACTCAGGTCCTCTGGGATAGCAATCAGTGCTCTTAACCACTGAGCCATCTCTCCAGCCCAGGAAAAGAGTCTTAAGGAAAGATTGTCTAGGTCAGGTTGGCCTGTAAACACACCATGAGGGAACGTTTTCTTGACTGGAATGATTTAAGTGGACGGCCTGGGCAGCTGTGGGCTGTACCATTCCCTTGGACTGTCCATGAATAGAGAGAAATGAACTGAACAGTCAGCATACAGCATTCACTGTTCTGTGTCTTGACTGTAGATGTGATGTAATTAGCTACCTCACGTTCCTGCCCTGACTTCCCCACAATGGTAGACTGAAACTAGCTACAACAACCCTTTTTCTACTGTAGGTTGCTTTTTGTCAGGGTACTTAACTACAAAAAACCGAGGAAACCAGGACACTCACTTCATTTCCTTGAAGTTGTATCCCCTCCCCCACTCCGCTCAGGGCCCATTTATCTATAAGATGGTGGGTTTCTTGTTGTCCTGAGTCTTTGTGATGTATATCACAAATCCCTGAACTGCAAATGTGTGACTCTGTGCAAAGACCCTCTCAGCAAAGAGCAGCAAACCAGGGGTTGAGAGCGTGCATCTTGGGGGCTGAGTAGATAAGAGTCTAGGACGCATGGCTTCCTGCCCTTCAGGGACACAGCATGGGGAGCTTAGTGCCGTAGAGATGTGTCCCGTGTGTGTGCATGGCGGGTAGTAAGCAACGCTAGAAATGACTGTGGTAAAACCTTCGTCCTTAAGTGGACATGATGGGGACCTACCTCCAGCCTCAGAGACAAGTTGTCACAGACCTGTGGAGTCATAGGAACTGAAGCATCATGAGCAACCTATGTAACATGATCCAGTGGATCCAGTGCATTCTGTGGCTCCTCCCACTGGAGGGACTCAGAGTTCCACAGTGAGAGTCAGTTGCTGACACAAGAAGCCACAGGACCATGTCACAGCAGTATAGTGAGGCCCACAGGAGAGGAATCACAAAACCTACGGAAGCGGCTCAGTATGGCAGGCATCATGTCTGAACTTTCATAGAAATCACTTCATTTAAACTGAGCCTGGAGTTTCATGTCTGAGATCCCAGATATTCAGAAATCTGGGGCAGAAAAATCACAGGTTAAAGGGCTGCCTGGGCATGAGTTCATGAGTTCAGTGTGAGCCTAGATAACTTAAAGAAATCATGCCTCAAAATAAAAAGTTTAAAAGGGCTTGAGAGTGTGGCTCAGTGGTAGAGCCCCTGCCTAGAATTCCCCAGTGAGGGGCTGGGGTGTGGCTCAGTGGTAGAGCATCTGCCTAGAATCCCCCAGTGAGGAGCTGGGGGTGTGGCTCAGTGGTAGAGCCCCTGCCTAGAATCCCCCAGTGAGGAGCTGGGGGTGTGGCTCAGTGGTAGAGCCCCTGCCTAGAATCCCCCAGTGAGGGGCTGGGATGTGGCTCAGTGGTAGAGCACCTGCCTAGAATCCCCCAGTGAGAGGCTGAGGTGTGGCTCAGTGGTGGAGCACCTACAGTACTGTAACATGTGTGAGATCATGTGTTCCATCTTCAATACCCACCTTCTTCCAAATAGAAAAAAAAAATCAGAACGTTGGCTCCTCCTGAGAAGGAGAGGAGCCAGACATATGTGAGCCTGGAAGAGTATCCAGGAGCCATCACTCACTGATGCAGCTCCAGATCACAGTTGGTGACACAAAAAAGTGTGTAATTGCTTTTTTGTCAACTATGCACATAATGTGCACAAAATAGTTCCCAGACAAGGGCTATGGGTACCATAGTCAGTCCTAAAGAACCAAACATCACAGACTCAGTTTCATGCTTAGTTTCCTTTCTAAGCACTGCAACTTAGCCTGACCCATCCTCTTTACTTGGGACCACCCGGTGGTGTATGTCAAGTTTCTCTGAAAACAACCTGCCTTTATATCTCTCTGTTACACACAGAGACTCTTGATTTTCACAGCCTATGGGGATGGAGGGCTTGTGTCTAACCTGTCTGAGTTTTGGCTCCACAGTGCTCTCTATGTAAAGAGACAGAAGCAAGGTTCAAGCCTCCCCACTGAGCCTCCATGGGATGAATACTGCTTAACTTTTACCAAGGAGGTAAATCCTAGGAAGAGTATTACCCTCACAGAAACCTCATCACAGATGCCAGCTCCCACCAGACTGACTCTCTCTCTCTCTCTCTCTCTCTCTCTCTCTCTCTCTCTCTCTCTCTCTCTCTCTCTCTCTGAGACAGGGTTTCTCTGTGTAGTCCTGGATGTCCTGGAATTCACTCTGTAGACCAGGCTGGCCTTGAACTCAGAGGTCTGCCTACTTCTGCCTCCTGAGTGCTCGATTAAAGGTGTGTGTCACCATTGCCTGTCACCAGCTTCTTACGTTCACATGGAACACATTATGTAACAGAAGGACACACTATCATGTCAGCTTTCTCACTGGTATAATAAACATCCAAGTACTGATCTTAGCCAGGCCTGGTGGCACTCGTGTTATCTTAGCACTTGGGAGGCTGAGACTGAAGAATCAAAAGTATGAGGCTAGCCTGGGCTATGCAGCATACCATGCAATCCTGGAGGCAGGAGGCAGGAGGCAGGAGGCAGGAGGCAGGAGGCAGGAGGCAGGAGGCAGGAGGCAGGAGGCAGGAGGCAGGAGGCAGGAGGCAGGAGGCAGGAGGCAGGAGGCAGGAGGCAGGAGGCAGGAGGCAGGAGGCAGGAGGCAGGAGGCAGGAGGCAGGAGGCAGGAGGCAGGAGGCAGGAGGCAGGAGGCAGGAGGCAGGAGGCAGGAGGCAGGAGGCAGGAGGCAGAGGCAGAGGCAGAGGCAGGAGGATGGATCCCTGCAAGCTTAAGCCTAACCTAAGAGGGGAAGTTCCAGGCCACTGAGAATGGCAGTGAGAAGAAGAGGGAAGTGACCGAGGGCCAATCTGGGAGGTTGTCCTCTGACCTTTACATGCATGTGTACACATGGACACACACACACACACACACACACACACACATCCCCATATCAAAACATGCATATAGCCAGGCAATGGTGGTATACTCCTTTAATTCCAGCATTGGGGAAACAGAGGCAGATGGATCTCCGAGTTTGAGGCCAGCCTTATCTACAGAGTGAGTTCCAGGATAGCCAGGGATACATAGATAAACCCTATCTCAAAAAACCAAACCAAATCAAGCCAAACAACAGCAACAATGAACAGTAACCAAAAACACATATAAGTACATACAGGCATAAATTAAAAAAAAAATCCTTGATTTTTGACCTGTAAAGGCTTCCGTAGATCAGTTCCTGTCAGCCCCACAGTCAGGTCACAACCTTATGCCAGGCAAGCTGCATGTATCTTTAATTGTCCCCACACTCCAGCTTCCATTCTCTCCTATAGGACGTCTTAGAACACCTCCCTGGGGCGGTTAATGGTGACTGTCAATTTGACAAAATCTAGAATCACCCAGGAGACACACCTCTGGGAAAACCCGTGAGAGGTTCTCTAGATGGGCCTCATTAAGGAGGGAAGACTCACCCTAACTGTGGGTGTTACCCTGGGCTGAAGGAAAGGACAGGAAACTGATCTGAGGACCAGCCAGCATTCATCTCTTCTTCCTGACTGAAGCTGTGATGGACTATGCTCTCCAACCATGAGCCAAAATAAGCCCTCCATTCCTCAAAATGACTTCACCAGGTATTTTATCTCAGCAACAGGAAAGTGACTAATTACCCCACATCTTAGCTTTTCGGTATAGAGATAGAACAGTACCTGGCATACGGTCAGTGCTCTATAAACAACAGCCTTGGAACTGTTATCCGGATGTGACAGTCACACTTTCTGGCTGCCCGCTGCTGTCCTCCTTTGGGCCAGTCTGATGTTGGATCTGGAGTGGATCTGGGCAGAATCTGAAAACGGAAAGATTTGTCACGTTGGAGCAAAGGGTAGAGACAGGAGGGAAAGGGAAACATTCAAAGAATCAAAAATGTTCTTCACTGGGAAATGAACCACGAGGTGTATCTCTCCCGGGGACTGTTCGGTGCAGCACACTGTGAATGGTAGGATGTTAGCTTTAGGAAGCCATTGACCATACAAACTGAGACCTGTGGGGAGGGAGAGATGGGCAGATGGTAGGCCTGGCATCCCTTGCGGCCTGTGTGGTAGATATTCAAGCACCCTTCAGAATGGAGAAGTTATACTCAGCTACCAACTCGTCAGGTCCTGAGCAGTGAGCCCCCTGACCCAAAAGACTTCCTATCACTATGAATTACGTCTTTGGCCTCCAGCCGACTGAGGGCTTGGTAAGGAACCTGCCACGCTACACACACTCTTTAATTTCCCAAGGGTGGTGTTCCTCATGGTGACTGACATGGGCATTGCTAACCCCGGACTCGGTCATGGTGAGAGCCCAATGGTGGCTGTGGGGTTTTGGGGTTGGGTGCAAGCTCAGCTTTCCTTCTGGGAAAACAGATCCAGGAGAGGGAAGGGCAGGACTCAAAGTCAGTGAAGGTAGAGATGGATGAACCTGCTCTGATAGGTTCCTAGAACCCCTGGGGCCTTGGGCCACTGCCCTATGTCCTTTCTTCTTTCAAATGACAAGGACCATGGGGCATTTTGGTGTAATCAGGAACTTGCTTAGTTTGAGCCTTGAGCATTAATGACTGGTGACATTGGTTCCTCCTGACTGTCTCAAGCTGTTCCTGCCAGTGTCTGGCAGCTTGGGATGAGCTGTCATTGGCTTTGGGATGTGGCAGGGTCATGAGTCTCTTGACAATATCTTCTTAGTCCCTCTGTGGTCTCCCTGCTGTGTAACCAGGACAGGAACAGATACGTGGCTGCCCTGGGCTGTGGCGAGGGAGGAGGGAGGAGGTGACCTGGGGTCAGATCATGTCTCCTGGGAGATGAGGAAGGCACAGGCCAGTGAGCAAAGGAATTGGCACTCTTCCACACATATTTTTGTTTGTATGCGTACATTCGTGTGTGCTTGCATGTATGTACGTGTCTGCATGTGTAGAGGCAGAGGTCGCTCTTAAGTACTGCTTCTTACGAACTGTCTGTCTTATTGTTTGAGACAGAGGATCTCAGTGGCCTGGCTCTCACTGTTTAGGCAAGGTTGCCTTGTGAAATTCCAGGGACTGAAGTACGCACCACGGCACATAGCTGCTTGCATGGATGCCGGTGCTCAAACACAGACCCCCATTCTCAGATCTTACACACACCTGTTCTTTAGAGAACACGTATTTCTTTTAGGATCAGGAGAAAAAGTTTTTAAATGATTTATTGTTAGTTGTAAAAAAAAAAAAAAAAAGAAAAGAAAACAGGTTTGTGGGTTTGTCCGAGTGCCCTTCCTTGCTTTTCTACCTCTCTACCATATCAATGTCAATTGGGTAAACTGAGGCACAGGGGCTGCCAAAAGAGAGGCTGGGATTTTTGGTTTTGTTCTTAGAAGTTTGAGCACAGCTCTTGAGAGTCTGGTCCCAAGGCAGGGGAAATTTGAAGACTTTGTTTTGATAAATTGATTTCTTGATTGCTTTTGCTAGTGCCGTCTAGGCATTCTCAGTGATGGAAATTTCCATCCCTGATACTGATAGACTGTTCTTTACATGTCGGTTTCTGAAATGGGTAATTTCAACTGACAACGGACTGGGTTGGGAAAGACACAGAGCCTTAGTGAGGTACATCTCTGGGCATGTGAGTGAGGGCAGTCTAGGGACGATTAGCTGAGGGGAAGACACTGTCTCATGGTCTGGGCTCATGGGCTAAACAAAGGGAGGAATAGGAGAACTCTTTGTGCATTCTTCTCTCCCTTGTCCTGAGCTGCAGAGATTTGAGCAAGCAGCCTCCTGTCATTGTGTTCAAGAACTTTCCACTGTCATGGCTCCCTCGCTGTGATGGACTGTGTCACCCGAACTGTGAGCCAAAGGAAACCATTCCTTCCTTGAGTCACCTCTGGTCAGGGGTTTGGTCTACAGCAATGAGAAAAGCAACTGGACTACTTGAAGAGTGGTGGTACACTGTCACCTTGACCATCTTAGGGACACGAAAATAAAAGCTTGTCACATCCATATGAGGAAAGAGTGTGGATCCGGACCTCTTTGATTTCACTCAGCTAATATATGGTCTCTGGAACTGGTTGCAAAGGGTTAACTTTTTAAGAGGGTTAGGACTAGGAAGTATGTGCACACAATTCCTTGCAAAGAGCATGTTCTTATATACGCTCAGGGCAGACTTAAATCAAGCTTCCAGATAGTCAGTTTGGGTTGGTCCACAGGGAAGACCATAGACCATGGGCCAAATTGAGATACATTGTATTTTGTTGTCCCCCACTTAAGCATAAGTAGAGAGAACGCCAGGATGGTTTGCATAAAAATCTCTACATTAGACAGAGCCCAAGAGGCAAACTGGTAAAAGACACCTGTAAAAATGGAACAACGGTAAGAGAAAAACTTAAGAACAAACAAACAAACAAACAAATAAACAAACAAATGGCTATTCAACCAGGTAGTTAAATAGCCTTAGTGCAGGTTTGTAAGCCCAGACCCAGACAGGCTGAGACAGGAGGACTATGAATTTAGGAGGACTAAAGACCAGCCTGGTCTACCTAGTGAGGCTCTGTTTCAGAAAACTGAAACTTCCTGTTGAAGCAGGAAGACAAGAAAAACAAAGTCAGGGCTGGAGAGACGGCTCAGTGATTAAGAGCACTGACTGTTCTTCCAGAGGTCCTGAGTTCAGTTCCCAGCAACCACATGGTGGCTCACAGCCATCTGTAGTGGGATCTGGTGCCCTCGTCTGGCATGCAGGCGTACATGCAGACAGAGCACTCATACATAAAATACATAAATAAATAAAACTTAAAAACAAAAGAAAAGCGAGGCCAGTGCCAGAGGTCTACTGATGCCCATAAATCCCAGAGAGAGAACAGAGATGGCTCTCCATTTTAGTATGGAAATTTTCATCCTCTCTTTGAGGAAGGAAAAGGAATGAAGGGATGAGTTTACCAAGGGATAATGCTAGGGATTTCTCAGAATTTCAGAGCTTCAACCTCCAGAATTAAAGGGCTCCTAGAGTGCTCAGTGCATCAACCAGTGGGGCCATACTGCCATTTTGAAATTCCACATCACCAACAATTAAGTGAAGAACCTCGAATCTCCCAGAAGTAAAAGTTCAGGGTGCATGCTGAGGGGAATAAAGTGTGGTGTCAGACCTCTGGACATTAGTTCTGGAAGCTGAGACATGGTGTGGCAAGGGCTTCACCATTTGTTAGAGAAATTATCTTTAAATTTTGAGCTCTATATGTCCCCAAACTATTTGTCGCATATGAAAACAAGATGGATGTTCTGCTTTCCTGTTTGTTGCAGAGACGAACAACCATGACCAAGCAAAGCAACTTGGGAAGGAAAGGGTTTATTTGGCTTCTTCTTCCAGATCACAGCCCATCCCTGAGAGGAGTCAGGGCAGGAACTTGAAGCAGAAAGCATGGAGGAATGTTGCTTGCTGGCTTGCTCCTGACTACATTTCTTGTACAGCTCAGGATTACCAGGGAATGGTGCCGCCCACTGTGGGCAGCATCCTCCTGCCATCCATTAAGGCATCAAGACAATCCTCTCAGACAGGCCCACAAAGAAACCTGGTAGAGACAATTACTCAGTTGGTTCCCCCCTCTCTTTCTCCCTCTTTCTCTGTCTCTCTTCTCCATTCCTTCCCCTTTCCCTCCCTCCTTTTCTCTCTGTTTTTTTGAGACAGGGTTTCTCTGTGTATCCTGACTGTTCTGGAACTCACTCTGTATACCAGGCTGGCCTTGAACTCATAAAGATCCCTTTGCCTCTGGCTCCCAAGTGCTAGGATTAATGGCATGTGCCACCACTACCTTGCTGTTACTCTCTTTTAAAAGGCCATTTTAGGTTGGATGAAGTTGATAGTTAATGCTAACTAGGACAAACTGACATATTTTCATAAAGTTAAAACTCTATTTTCTATGTGCCTTTTTTCAGGCAGCGCCTAGAGGACCTGCTCCAGCAAAACAAACAAATAAAGCAACAAGGAGAATATGGGGGCTCGGGAGGCAAGGGGTCTCCCTGGGAAAGCAGCATCAGGAGTGCTGCGCAGATGTAAGCTGCCATGGGGAACATACGGAACAGTTATTTGATTTATTTCATACCTGTGAAGTGAAACTATCAGGCAATTGGCAAACCCAAGAGACAAACAAAGTCCAGACAATCACAGCACACAACTTGGCTTACGAGGGACAGTGTGTACCCAATCACCACAGACGTTCTAACACTAACATGCATGACACAATAAGACGGCGGAGGGAAGGCTGAGTGTCGGGGGTGGCGTGTTTGTGAATGAAGCTGAGTGTAGGGGTGAACTGTTTGTGAATGGAGCTTATTGGTGCATTCATGTTAAGGCATTATTAATCCTTGTAGTTAGACAACAAGGGCTTAGCTCACAGAGGCACACTGATGGTAGTTTTGGCCAGCTGCTCCTGGCTGCCTTGCTTTTTTTGGATTGGGACTTTCTCAGATGCTTTCTCCAGTCATACATACCACTTGCCTCTTGAGAGTCCATCTCCTCTTATTGCTCTATTCATTTGTAATTCTAGAGCATATTGTATAGGAGAGGCCTGTATTCCTGGTAGAACGTAGCACAGGGCTCTCCTCCTAATACTTCATTAATATATAGTTGAAAGCCGAGTAACTTTAAAGAAATATCTCTTCTTGAATAAAATAAAACAGTAAGATTGTTATTACCTCAAGTCTAGAATACTCCAGGCCTTTCAGAAACAGGTTGGGCTTTTTTTTTTTTTAGATTTATTTTTGTTAATCAATCAATCAATCAATCAATCACTCATCATCTGTGTGTGTGCACATGTGTGCATGTGTGCATGCATGTGTGTGTGTGTGTGTGTGTGTGTGTGTGTATGCACAGGTGCTGTGGTGGTCAGAAGAGGGCCGTTTAGCTCTCAGAGATGGAATTACATGTAGTTGTGAGCTGATGTGGGTGGTGGGAACTGAACCAGGGTCCTCTGTGAGACGAAGCAGCACACGCTCTGAATGGCTAAAGCTATCTCGAGGAGCTGTTTTTGGTGTGGACAAAACCCACTATTTCTTCTTTCCAAGAGCCACCCCAGCACAAAAACACAGGAATCAGATGCGGGTCAGCAGTCAGTGAGATAAATGCATCTCTCTTAATCGATTTTTGTGGGTGACTGGAGTAAGAAGCTTGATACACAGGGTTTAATTATTCCAGTGAAACCCTTCAGTTAATTGAAAGGGCTTCTGGCAAAAAAAAAATGAATTTTAAAAGGATGGTCCATTGCTGAAGAAAAGGACCAAAGAGACACTGGTCTGCACCAGGTTCCCAGTGCACACAGCACTAAAACCCCAAGGTGGAAGCATATGCAAGTGGTTCAGAGCCACCCTTCATGGTCCCTTCTGTTCCAAGTAATCTCCCTTCTTGAAAACGGCACTCACAGAGGCAGCTGGAAATCTCCCCCTTGCTTCCCAGTTAACTCGTTAACTTCTGTCTCTCTTATCTAAGTTCACTCAACCGAAATATCGACGGGATAATGTTTCCCGTCAATTAACATGTGCGAAGCACAGCACAGCACAGCACCGCGGATACATATTTTGAAGGCAGCAATTACCATTTTAAATTCACAGTGGAGTGGCAGGCGCCGCCAGCTGCCAAACATAGCCATTCTCTCTCTTACTTGTTAACGGGTCTTGAAGTCCGTCGGTGGCATTAACGGAACTTATCTTGAAAACTGCGTTCCCAGCTTCCCTTGCAGCTAGCTGTGGCTGTGACACAGTTACGGTGGAGAGGAACTTTCTGTGCTCTGTGTGTAGAATCTGCGACTGCTATTATTTTCTCGTCACTTCCTTATTTTCTTCCCTCCTCCTTTCCCATCCCTCCCACCTATTTATTTATTTATTTATTTATTGGGATGGGGTCTGCTAAGTAGCCTAGGCTATCATCAGATTGAGCTTCTAAAATGTTGGTTTTTACAGATATGTGCCAACACGCCCAGCTAGGAAAACTCCGTAAAAGGGTAGAAACAGATGGGAAGAGACTTTAACTTGTCTTGCTATCTGGAATGAGGATGTGATGTTTGGAAACCAGAAGCCACTTTGTGATTGAAAACCAGGTCACACTCTAAGGAAACGAATAAGAGCCTTGAGACACTGATGGCATCCTGAACTGCTTACCTTTGTGTTTTTTACTTATGACCAAAACAAAGACCTTGGAAGATATAAAATTAGATAATACTTCCCTTACTTGCACGTAAATAAATCCTTAACAGGTATACATGATTAGTAAGAGCCACGCCTTTTGCCTGCATTCCTTCTCCCCACACACTCCCGGTCCCTAAGACCAAGCAACTGCCCACTTGTGTTTATCGATGACAGCCGAGCAGGCATTGCCGAGACCAGATACCTAATAAAACACAACTTAAAAGAGGAAAGGTTGACCGTGGCTCATGCTTTGAGGGTACAGTCCGTCATGGTGGCGAAGGCATGGCAGTAGGAGCGTGAGGCTGCTCACTTATCTCACCATGGACTAGAAAGTGGAAAGAAGGCGGAAGTGGGTTGGGACTAAAAGACCTTAAAGCCTGTAGCCACCCGCTGAGATCCGGTTCTCCAGTAAGACCTGCCCCACAACTCCTCAAACAGCGCCATCTGCTGGGAACCAAGTGTTCTGACACGCGCGGGACAAAGGGAGTCATTTCACCACCAAGGTACTACAGCATCTATCTAGCCATTAGGAAAGACAAAATGCTACCCATATTTAAAGTGCTGTAGGGAAGAAATTAAAGAGGTAATTCTGAGAGGTTAGCAGGAACAGACGTAAGTGTCACCTAGGAAACGGGAATTGACAGCCTCCACCACCGTCAAGTGCTTGGCCATCTGCGGCTCAGGTCTTGGATCTCCAGCTATGGGCATCGGCCCAACCATTCATCACACCCACCTGCTCGGGTCCTGTCCCAGGTCCTCTACATGTCCTTGACTGCCCAGAAACAAAAAATACAGCCCCCTCTCTATCCCCCATCAGACCTGCTGGACTCTATCCCTTCCCTTGTCAGCTTTTTTAAAGTTATCGGGTACCCATCACCTCATCTGCATCACAGTCTGAGGTTTTAACATTATCCAGCCAAGAGCAGCCCACCAGCTCAGGCAGCTCCCTGAACATCAGCATCCACAATCCTTAGGGAACTATACCTGTCTGCTGTTTGGGGTACATTGGCAGAGGATCAAGGCTGTGTGGATTAAATCTCTACTTGGTATCACCTAAGATGGAAGAGCATACGTCCATAGGAAGCCCGGGAAGGTGTGCTAGCCATTCGGCTTGTTGTTGTGATCAAACACTGGATAAACACCTACAGGGAGGAAGGGCTTGTTTTGGTTCATGGTCAGAGGTACCACTGCTCATCAGAGCAGCATGTGTGTGAGACAGTTGGTCACATGACATCCTCAGTCAGGACACAGAAAGCAACAAATGATAGCGCTCAGTTCACTTTCTCCCTTCTTATTCAGCCCCAGATCCCAGCTAAGGCACGATGTCACCCACACTTAGAGCAGGACTTCCTTCCTTCCTTAATCTAGGAAGTCCCTCACAGATACACCCCCTGAGGTTTGTGTCCATGGTGACTGTACATCTAGTCAAACAGGGCTGAAAAATAGCTTGAAGATAAAGGCACTTTTTGTCACCAAACTTGAAGGCTTGAATCTGATCCCTGGTACCTACACGATTGAAGGATAGAGCTGGCTCCCAAAAGTTGTTTCTCTGAGTTCCACATGTGTCCATGCCTTGCATGCCCACCATATGTGTGTGCATGTGTACACCTGCATGCACACCTGCATACATGTGCCGGTGCATGTATGCGCGCGCGCGCGCGCACACACACACACACACACACACACACACACACACACACACAGAGAGAAATAACTCTAGTTAAGGTGATGATACAGATGAACAATCACAGTGGTATGTTATCAAGCTCAGAGCCCAAGGGCGATACCCAAATGTCGTCTCTTCCCAAACCCCATCTCGCAGACATTTTTTCTAATGGTTTCAGACTTGTACCATGACAATGAACCTTGGAAGGGCACACACTTCTCATCTTTCCAAGGATAGTGCTCCCCCATGCCCCACCACACTCATTTTTCTAGTAGTTCTGCCGAAAAGCTTTTGAAGGAAAGCCGGATTAGGACTGACAGATTTAAAAGGTTCTGGAGCACACACCACTTCTTCATGCTGGCTCCTTATGGATGTTTGTCCTGTACTGATCTCAGGGCTGTGTGCACAGCACAGCATGGAGGGCCACCAGACGCAGGGCTGGACAAATCCCAGAGTGAGGTCACCTATTTTAGAGCTCCCAGGAAACCCAGGCTTGTAGGAGTGGCTGGCAGGGGAAGGGGAGACTTGGCTTTGATGGTAATGAAATACTGTCTCCTCCTGCTGTGGCCTGTGGGGACAGAAGACACATGCTGATTCCAATCACAGCCCCCCTCTAACCCCCCCCGAGTGCTTTACCAGGTGGACTCCTTGCACCAGCTGCAGGCATAATGAAATTTGTTCCTCCGGTGTACACAGAGACATCTTGCCTGTCATTTTACGGTTAGGGTTGAGAGGAAGCTGGGAACCCACTGTCTCTGTGTTGATGTCTGGTAATGTTATGGGGCTTCAGTACATGTCTGTAGAGGGCTGGGGGTATATTTCAGTTAGGAGAGTGCTTGATGCTTCAAGCGTGCATGAAGCCCTGGGTCCCATCCTTAGCACTGCATAAACTGGGCATGCCTGTAATTCTAGCATGCAGGAAATGGAGGCAGGGAGATCAGGAGTTTAAGGTCATCTTTGACCACATAGAGAGTGTGAGGCCAGCCTGGTATACATGAGACCTAGTTTCAAATAAAAAAATTAAAACATAGTTGTGGAATCAAATGCTGTAATGACAGGAGACTTGATGATGTACCAATGTCACAGAGCTACGCTCAACATCTGCCAACACACAAAACAAAACAAAAATAAAAAACAAATGTGATGATGGCAAATGCTATGACCCCACAGGGTAGGCAGTTATCTTTTGATCTGGAGAGTTTGGGGAACATAGAGCAGACATGGGGAAGTCTGCGCCTCCTGCTAGCATTGACCAGGAGAATCCTGCTCTAGGGAGACAGGCTACCACATAAATGGTTGGGACGGGCCAGTAACCTGCTAAGAGAAAGGTTGGATGGTCTCTAATTGCATAGAAAAGTCACCAGGATCATCAAATAGGAGACTCAGCCCAGACACCATCCAAGGAGGGCAGCAGAATTCTTAAATTTTCTCTTCTATCTTCTCTCATACCTCATGCCTCAGGCAGGTATGACCAGGTCAGGATGGAAGACGAGGCCAGGCCTCTGGACATCATCCAGGGAGTCTGGTGAAGAGCACATTCCAGAGTGACCGGGCTGTGCTCACTCACTCACTCACCCCAGCACTCATTCATTCACCCATTAATTCTCTCATTCGCCCACTCACCCATCCAACCATCGTTCACACATTCACTCATTCACTCATTGTAATCATTTATCATTCAGTCAAGGCCATTCATCATTAATTCATTTAGTTACTCATTCAGCCACTTTTCTAGTCATTTGTTCACTCATTCACTCATACCCACTCATTCACTTTTCCCTTGACTCATTCACTCATTCACTTATTCACTTATTCATCTGTCATTCACTTACTCATTCATCCACTCATTCATCCACTCATTCATCCACTCATTCACTCATTCATCCACTCATTCATTCATTCACCCATTCACTCATTCATCCACTCATTCATTCACCCATTCACTCATTCATCCACTCATTCATTCACCCACTCATTTATTCACCCACTCACTCATTCATTCACTCATTCATTCACCCACTCACTCATTCATTCATTAACTGACTCATTCACTTATTTACTCAAATGACTTAAAATAATACTACAAAGGCAAGGGGGAAATTTGACTCTAGTGAGGTTCAGCCACTGTACAAGAAGAAGACATAGCTGAGCAACACAGACGTCTAGAGCTGAGGAAGGAGACAGGAAAGAGCCACACGGGAAGGACAGAATCATGCAGAAGCTCAAAGATCCACTTGGGAAGAAGCTTCTGGAAAGGCTGGGTGCCAAGGAGGGGAAAGAGAGAAGTGGAGGCCCAGGCAGCTTGGATTGTAGTCTTGGCTACCAGTACGTGAAGGATGAATATGAATCTCAGCAGATCACAGGGACACTGCCTGCAGTGACAGTGACATTATCTCCCAGGCCAGAGCTGGCTCTGTAGTTTTGCGGGGGGTGGGGGGGTTGCCCCTGAGGCCCTTTGGGCTGCAGCTCAAAGACTGAGCTGGACTTGCTTTTGCATTTATAAGATGCACTGAACTTCTGCGGAGAATCGACGTGGCGATTGATTTTCCATGCATTTCCGGCCGCCGGGCCACATGTGTTATGAAGTGTCATAGGGGCAGGTGACTACAGCTTGCTCTTCCAAACCCATTTTTATGTATTTGAAGAGAACTCAACCAACTTTTCCCAACAAATGGGTTGATAACAAAAAGTGTAGGCCTCAACTTCTTTATAATAGCACGTAGTGCTGGATTGGGGCTCTCTCTCTCTCTCTCTCTCTCTCTCTCTCTCTCTCTCTGTATTTTTATTTTGAGACAAAGTCTTGCTGTACAGCTTAATATTTATGACCTGTGTAGCTAGCATGCTCTCAGACCCAACAACAGTCTTCCTGCCTCAGCCTTTCCAGTGCCTGGATTACTGGTATGTTTTTATGTTCTGCCAAACTTGATTTAGGTGTCCAGTTTTCTAATTCTCCTGTTATGCCAGGATCCTCCTAAATCAGAGACCCCAGCTCCCCCACACGCCCAGCCACAACAGGAGAGTGTCTAAGAAGGACTCAGGAGGAGCTTCTGCTATTATTGCCTGGGACTTCAAGGTTGGTCTGTCTGTCTTTTCTTCTCTCTGTCTGTCTCTTTTTGTCTCTCATCATCTCTGTCTGTCTGTCTGTCTGTCTGTCTGTCTGTCTGTCTGTCTCCCTCTCATTATATACCTAAGGATGAGCTTGGTTCTCCTGCCTCTACCTCCACAGGGCAGGGATAACAGGAGTGTAGCCCCATACCTATTTTATGCAGCCCAGGGGTGGAAGACAGGACTTCATGCATGCCAGGTGAGCACTGAACCTCACCCGCAGTTCTAGGCTCCAAGGCCTTTCTCAAGAGGTCTTTAGGTCTTGCTAACCCTGGGTTTGGCTAACACTGGGTGCAGGGAACAGAGGTCTTGGGCTTTGCTTAGTACTCAGTCTTCCTAATTTTCCTGGGAGTATTTCAGAGAGGTCAAAGCTGCAGCGCCTCAGCTGTGGGTTCAGCAGATCCCACATGCAGCAGAACAAGCAGGAGGTGGGTTTGTCCTATGGACTGTTGTGGCTGCTGGTTCTTTCTGTTGTTGAGTTAGTTGGGTGTCTGGGTCTCATGGGGAGAGCAGCCACAAAGAAGGGAGAGAGACCTTCTATCTTGTGAGAGCTTCAGGCCAATTTAGTTTGTTGGTTACAGATGAGATCTGAAGAGGGGTGGAGTGTTGGGGAAAGAGCATACAATCTTACCTTAAGCAAACAGAAAGGGGTCAAACACAAAGAACTGGATGTCTTCCCTTCCTCCCCTACATTTCCCCTCGTCCTTGGTAGAATTCAGGAGGAAATCTGGGGCACCCTTGTGGTCATTCCGTGAGGGTCTTTGACTTGAAATCCCCTCCCTTGGGGACGTCCTTATTGTTTTATATCTACTGCGGAGTTGTCTCCAGGTGAGGACCCCTCTCATCTTTCCTGTACACCTTATATACACCTTAGCAAGCAACTTACATAAGTGGACATTTAATATTTATGAGTTGATTGATTCCCATTGGATAAGTGCTCCCTCTTGTTCACTTGTCAGAGCAGCTTCCTTTCAGCTGATAAGACCTTCTTCCCCAAGCCTCATGTGTGGGGAGGGTTGCCGCCTCTGCCACCTCCCGCCGCAGCAGCCTGCCTGTGGGCTTGCTGCCCTTCGTTTGTCACCCCCCATCCCGTGTTTTGCTGTGCTTGCAGTTGCTGCTAAGTGCCAATCCATCTCTCCCTCTCCATCAGTCATGAGCTTGAAGTCTACAAGAGGCGTCCCTTCAGTGCTGACCTGTGAGGACACAGCCTTCTTGTCACAAACCATCCATACTAGGAGAGTAGTGAGGAGGCAGCAACTGTCCCACAGGCTGAACACTGTATGGGTTCCTTCCTGCAACACTGTGCTTTACCACATTCCCAGGAAGGAATGGGTGTCTGCAGGGTGCTCCTGGCCTGGGGTGGCATCAGAATGGAGGAGCGCTTTCTACAGCCCTGCAAAATGGGCCATGCTCAATGGAGGATTATGGAGTTTGGTTCTGTTCGTGTGCTTCTAGTAATTTACCCTTTTTTCCTAACGTCCTTTCTTCCTCTTCTTTCTCTTTCTTTCTTTCTTTCTTTCTTTCTTTCTTTCTTTCTTTCTTTCTTTACTTCCTTCTTCTCATTCTCCCTCTCACCTTCTCTTCCTCCATCCCTCTCTCCCTTTTTCCTTTCCTCCTTCTGTTCCTTCTTCCCTCCCTGCCTCCCTTCTGCCCTCCCTCCCTCCCTCCCTCCCTCCTTCCCTTCCTTCCTCCCATGCTGGGATAGCATCTAAAGCAACCTTGCACTTCTAGCAGCACTGTACCCCTGAGTCACACCTCCAGTCCCTCACTGGGGGACTCTACTCAGACATCTACTGCTGTGATATATCCCAAGCCTGGTGTAGGATTCTAGTTCTTAGAGAACTGACAACCAGACACCAGCCAGCATTTACCAGATTACAAGGAACTGGCTACTGCCTAACACTGTGGTATTGTTACTGGGTGAGTTTCAGGAAAGATATTCCTGGAGACCTGGGTGGAGATGCCTTTGAGCTGTGCCATCTGAGCACAGCTGGCCCTCAGTTCATTTCAGAGATGGAGAATAGAATGAGTCACTAATAAACCAGCAACAGACATGAGGGAGGAGCAGACTGCAGCTAGGAGAGGGTATGGCCGTGGTATCCTGGGTAGTGCCAGGAGCTGAAAAGGCAGCAGGCTGCCTTTCTGCTCGTTCATGCTTGAGTGTCTGTGATCTGCTCTGGGATGAGGTTAGACTTGGCTGGACTTCCTGGAAAATGGACAAGTAGAATGCCCATGTTGGGGGCAGCAGAACATGGTAGAAGGTCTTAGCTTTTCATTTGTCAGGAGCAGGAAGAGAAGAGTAACAAAGTGTGACATGCTTGCAGGGAGACAGATCTGCTCTGAGCAACAGCCACCAGCCCTTTTTCAATGTCTGGACTGATGGCCCATGTGAGAAGGATTCAGATCACCCTTCTGCCCCTTTTTCCTTCTCCTGTATGCCTGGAAGCAGCTTTTGTAGAACAATCCAGCTCAGCTCCTTCATGTGGATCTATTGATCCCACCATGATCATAACAAGGAGTGTTTCCATGGAGGAGTGGGTAGCTCCAGAAACTGGCCCACTCTTCCATCCCCCAAAGCTCTGCCAAGGCTCCACCAGGGGAACCTGCTAGTTAAATACATTAATTGAGCAGCCACTATGTTGAGAACAAAAATAGGCTTTCGAATCCAATTAAACGTTAGGCTTCAGCATGGGAGAGAGAGATGGTGTGTGTGAGTGTGTGTGGGGGACCAGAAAGGGTTTCTTTACCAGTAATTAACCACAAAGTAAATAGCTCTCCTATGGAATAGGCCCCTCCATCCCCACACCCCCGATCTTCAATTAGCTCTGTTATTCTGTCCCCTATTACTTGAGATAATCAAGGGTTGGATGTAATTAATTGCTGTAATGTGTTCCGGAGCGGAGCCAAATGGCAGCTCGGGAAGGCTGGCAGTAGCTGCCGGCTTCACTAACTGGCTTCCTGGAAGGGCCAGCTTGGGTTCAGCCTGCATAAAGTAGACAACGGGGTGAATGGGGAACACAGGCAGGGGTATCAACACTCCTCTGGTTCTTCCAATGCATCTGGCACTGGGCATTGCCCTCCCCTCCCACCCCCACCCCCTGTCATCCATCTCTGTGTGGTCCCCTAAACCCTGGATCTACAAAGCCACTCACATCCGAAGCACAGAGCGCTGTGCCTGGGTAAAATACTACTCAGCTGTAAAAAGGAATGCTGTTTGACACATGCTGCCAGATGAATGAGCTTTGGGGGCTTTATGAAGAGAGACATAATCTACCGACAAACAGTGGGCAAACCTAGAGAGGCAGGAAGCAGGTTAGTGGGATCTGCTCTTGACAGCTAAGAGTTACCCAAAGTCAGGACTGGCAACATTCAATACAGATATAACTTTTCCCCAGACCCTAGAGCCAAAAGCATCTGAAATGCAATACCCAAGGTTTATATAGACATATGTGTGTGTGTGTGTGTGTGTGTGCCCTCACTTGTACATGTGGAGGCCACACTTTGAAGGTGGGTGTCTTCCTCTATTGATCTTTCTTTCTTTCTTTCTTTCTTTCTTTCTTTCTTTCTTTCTTTCTTTCTAGATAAGCCCTCTCACTATACATGGACCTCAGCAATTCTCTAGGCTCAATGACCAGTGAGCCCCTGGACCTCCCTGCCTCTGCCCATCGTGAGCTGGAGTTGCAGGCACACACCACTTATAACCTGGCTTTTTAGGTGAGATCCCGGGACTGAACTCAGACACTCATGTCTTCACAGTAAGCACTTTACCCACTGTGCTGATGGGTTCCATCTGTCAACACCACAATCTAGAATCACCTAAGAAGGGAGTCTCAATGAGGGATTGTTTAGACCAGGCTGGTCTGGAGCATGTCTCCCCTAGACCCACATGGTGGGGCAGACTCCAGGAAGTTGTCCTTTGACCTCCATATTATACATTGTAACCCCTCACCCCAAATTTCAAATACATAAATAAATATGAAAAACATAGGGAACAATTGAAGAAGACTCCTGAAGTGAACTTTTGACTTCTACATGTGTGCACATGTGCACACACACATGCACATACACATGTATTTACACACATCCCAACACACTCAAGAAGATATTTTCTATCTAGGTAGAGTGATGGTTGCTCAAGAGATTGCCTTGACTATGTTAATTGGGCTAGGAAGACCTGCCCACTGTAGGTGGCACCATTCCCTAGGCAGGGAATCCAGATGGTACCAGAGTGGAGAAAAAGAACTGAGCTCAAGCAAATGAGTATGCATTCACTTCTCTCTGCTGTTGGCTGTGGACGTGACAAGCTATTTCAAGTTCCTGCTGCCTTGGCTTCCCCACAGGGATGGACTGTAATCTGTAACTGTGAGCCAAATAAACTCTTTGTCTTCCAACTTGCTTTTGTCAGAGTATTTTATTGTGATCACAGGAAATAAAACTAAGGCATTCCGCTGAGCTGTCTCCCCAGGCTCAGACTCTTCTCCTTACCTGCATCCCCTAAACAATACAGCGGAGCAACTATTTACACTGCCGAGGCATTGTATTGATGATGATAGGTGTCCTAGGGATGTATAAAGTACATAGGGGATATGCAGAGGTTTTCTGCAAATACTGTGCCACTTTACAACAGGGTCATGAACATGCGTAAACTGTGGTACCCAACGTTGCCCTCAAATACTGGGGATGATTACAGTTGTTAGGGGTTGAGAAGAGGCATAGAAGAGGGTGACTGCTAGTGGGTACCAGGCTTCCTTTTGTAGAATAAAAATATTTTGGAACTTGTTCTGGGGCAACAACTCCATGGGGGAAGTACTTGTATTGCAAGTGTGAGGATCTGAGTTCAGAACCCATGTAAAAAGCCAGGACCAGCAGTGAGATCCTGTAATCGCAGCCCTAGGAAGGTGGAGACAAGGCTTGGTGGCCAGCCAGTCTGGTTGAATCAGTGAGCTTCAGGTGTAGTGAGAGACCCTGTCTCAGAAAATAAGGTAAGGGCTGGTGAGATGCTGTAGAGGGCAAAAGCATCTACCTTCAAGTCTGACAACTTGAACTTGATCCTAGATCCACAAAGCAGCAGGAGCAAGCAGACTCCAGCAAGTTGTCCTATGATTTCCATATATACAGTGTATCTATACAGTGTATCATATTCTCTCTCCCTCTCTCCAAAATCAATGAATGAATAAATCAACAATACGGTACAGAGCATTTGAGGAAGAACTTATGACCTCCACATGTATGCACACCCACACACACATATACACATGTATTCACAAACATACAAGCACACCCACCTCCAACACACTCAGGATATTTTGTAACTAGGTAGAAATGATGACTGCAACATTTTCTCAATGTATGAAATGCTACAAAAATGTTCAAGTTTAACAACAATGGTGAATATTGGGTTGGGGAGATGGCTCAGTTAGTAAAGCCCAGGGCTGTGTTTGTGTATGTGTTTAGTCTAGCCTGATTCAGGACACTGGAAGGTTCTCATAAACACACACACACACACACACACACACACACACACACACACACACACACACAAAGATAAAAAATGGAAAAAAGAGATGGTGGGTTTTAGGCTCTATAAATGTCACCTCTGTAAATGAAAAGAAAAGCAGCTACTATTTTCGGAACTTGTGGGAGCAGGGACCAGGTGCAAATTCAAGTGGACTTCATCCCCAAGACAACCTGGCCATGAGTATCAGGTTTTTTTTGGTTCAAGACAGAGAATGAGAGAGGTTGTTATGGGTAAGGGAATTGAATGCTGGGGTTTGTGCCTGGGAGAAGGCTCCATAGCTTGTCAATGGAGAATTGTCTACAGCTTTTCAAACCTGAGGGTCCTTGGAGGAAGCAGTGCTGGAGAACCTGGAATTGTGGGAGGGACTTTTGTGGAATGCTGGGGGCAGAAATAAAATTAAATCAGATTCGAGAAAAAAAAAAAAACATGGCCTGTGTGTGTGGTGTGCATGCGTGTGCATATGTGTACATGTATGTGTGGTGTGTGCACACACATCTGTGTGTCTGTGTGTGTGTCTGTGTGTGGTGTGTATGCATGTGTGTACATGTGTGGTGTGTGCACACACATCTGTGTGTCTGTGTGTGTGGTGTGTATGCATGTGTGTACATCTATGTGTGGTATGTGCACACACATCTGTGTGTCTGTGTGTGCATGTGTAGAGGGGGATGTTACATTGGGGTCAGACAGCAACTAGGGCTTTTGAGAGAAAGGGGAACAAGAACTCAGTTTTATTTAGCACAGACAGGTGCAGGGGTGGGAAAGGGAAAGAGAAATGAAGAAAGGAAACACAGAGAAGGGAGCTGGTGGGTGGCGGGGGTGGGGTGGGGTGGGTGACAGGGCTAGCAAGCCAAGGAAAGCCATAGCTAATTCAGATTACATACATCCCTCCTGCAGAGAGCTGTGGAGAGCTCCCGAGACCACAAGACACTAAAACAGAATTTGAGTAATTTCCCGGAGACTTGCTCACCTGCTTTGAAGCCACTGGTGATCTTGAGACTTCAAAACAAAACAAAACAATACTTTGATTCACACTTTCCATCCGTCCGATTACAGTGAGAGGGGTCGGGAGTGAGCATCTTACTGATACTCCCATTTTCTTTCTCAGGGCAGAGACACCCTCTTCTTCCCTTTAATGACCTATGTATAGTGTAAAAGTGTCTTTAAATGACATTGTTGGCAAAACTTTTAGGTCTTCTTTTATTTTCTTTATCGAAATATTAGATCACCGGGCATGGTGTCCCACGCCTTTCTAGGCCAACCAGAACTACATATCGACGAGAGAGAGAGAGAGAGAGAGAGAGAGAGAGAGAGAGAGAGAGAGAGAGAGAATGAATATCAGTAAATAGAAGACCATATCTTTTTGATGTTCAGTGTTCCCTACACTTTACTAAAAACACAGTACACAGACTCTGAATGCAGGTGGTGACTTTGGGAGTCCATGCCTAGGGACCACTTCTGACATCTTGACATGCCGTTGGATGACAGGAAGTCAGATGCCAGTGAGTAGCCTTTTACGTGTGTGCCAATGATACGACCCCAAGTAATGAAACAAGAAGTCTGTCAGAAGCTTGACTGGGCTCAGGGCTGTGGGAAGTGCTCTTCCTGTCTCTAAGTCTTTTTGCCTCTGTCTGGAGTATCAGTGTGTCTTCCCAGTGAGCCAGACTTGATGGTTCCCAGTGAGCTTCAGGATGGGGTCTACCTGGAGATGTGACAACTGAGGTGGCCCTGAATCCTCTGCGCCACAGTGTGACTGTATGGCACAGATGTACTGTATGCTTATTTTAAAGGTACCTCTAAGACCTGTTGTCTCTTCTGTCTGTCTGTCTGTCTGTCTGTCTGTCTGTCTGTGTCTGTCTGTCCTGCTCTCACTCTCTTCCTTATTTCATGTGCACATGTGTATGGAGGTCTGAGGTTGAAGCTGGGGGATCACTTTCAATTCCTCTTTCACCTTATTCCTTGAGGCAGGGTCTCTCAATCAAACCCAGAGTTCATCCACAAGGCTAGTCTCAATAGTCAGCTTGCTCCAAGGATTCCCTGTGTCTACCTTTTTGAAGCTGGAATTATAAGCAGGTTGACATACCCACTAGCCTTTACATGGGTTCTAGATCTGAACTCTGACCCCCTTGCTTTACTTTAACTGCCTGAGCCACTTCCCAGCCTCCCACTTTTTCCTGTTCTTTTTGAAAGAGGGTCTTCCTCTCTATCCAGGCTGGGCGGGAGTTCACGAGTCACTGAGACTGGTCTCTAACTCATGATCTTCAGGTTTCAGCCTCCCAAGTTCTGGGACTACACTTAAGGTGTGGTCCATCACTGCAGCTCTGATTAACTTTCAACCTACTGAAGTTAATTTAATCCCATAAAACTGTCTCTTGTCTCTGATGAACAAAGAGATCTTGGGGCTTTTAAAGTCTCTCTCACTCTTTTACGCATAAGCGTGGCATGAGCATGTGTGGGTGCACCTGTGTGAATGTACACAGGTTGTGTGTGTTATGTGTGTATATGTGTGTTTGAGTGTATATATGTGTGTATTTGTGTGTGTATATGTGTTTTGCGTGTATGTGTGTATGTATTTGTGTGTTTGTATGTGTGTGTGTTTGTGTGTGTGTGAAAGTTGAAGGACACCCTCAGGTGTTATTGTCATACCTCAGATGTCTTCCTTTGAGACAGGGTATCTTACTAGCCTGGACTTCACCAAGGAAACATGCTAGCTGGACAGGAAATCCCAGGGATCCTCCTGCCTTAGTTTCTCATTTTTTCTGACTTTTTAAAGTGTGTCTTGGGATTGAGCGTGGGTCCTCATCCTTAACGGATAAATGCTTTACCTTCTCAGTCACCTCTGCTCCTTCCAAAGTCTTTTCGAGTATGTTTCCCAAGACTTCCCACAAACCTCTCGCCTGGAATCAAACATTCTGATGGGCTTCAGTGGCTCCTAAGGGGAGACCATCTTTGAGGTCTCCAGCCTTGCTCAGGGCTTCTAGCGGGGAGTGGCTCAGCCTGCACATGTCTGATATGGCTCTCAGGTCCCAGGGTAGCCTTGGGCATTTTGCTAGGCAGCACCCCACTCCTCTCCTCTCCTCACATGCATGAGATAAGCAACCCCACAGGAATCAGCTGACAGCACTGGGGGTGGCTGGAAGGAATCCTTCCTCAGCAGAGAGGATTGCCTAGCGGGGGCACATTTCTGAGCTATGTTTCTGGAAGCAGACATGACATATTTCATCTGCCCATCCCTAGAGAGCAAACATCTCCAGCTTTCCAGAAAACACACTTTGGACACCAACCCCGCTCCTCAACTGTGACAGTGTGCTCAGTTAGAAGAAACAAGGCACCCACCTGTGACAGCAGGAGAAACAGGAACATATCGTTCCCACGGAACACTGGGTTTGTGGAGAGCCTTCCACAGGCCAGTTCTGGGCTCTGCACAAGCACAGCCCATTGTAATGTAGGGTCCCTTGAAGTTGGGACTACACATCTAATTTAGGAGGTGACAAAGTAAGGGGTCACACATGGTGGTACATGCCTGTCTCTCAATACTGGGGCAGGAGGAACTCTGGTCATCTTGGGTCACACAGAGAGTCCCAATCACGAAAACCTCGGGGCTGGGAGATGTGTGTAGCTCAATGGTAGAGCACTTTCCTAGCATGTACAAGGCCCTAGGCTTCATCCCAAGCACTGAGGGTAAAAACTGTGAAGAGACATGTTTGAAGGACCCAAGTACACCCACACAGACAAGAGCAAAAGGACCAGGTATGGATATTATTAACACTAGTAGACCCGGGACACAGACAGCTTCAGGGGCTCTGCTTCTGTGGGCCACAGAGGCATTGTGGGGGATATACTCACAGGTTTGTGTACCAGCTGTATCCTGGGCCTGGAAGGGCATCTATCCATGAGTCTCTCAAATTCCCTGCTCTCTGCTGCGAAGAGCAAGGCACCCGGAAAGTGCTGACACTGGCAGGCTGCCACAGCCTCCCCGGAAGCCCACACGGGTGCTGCACTCTGAGGAGGCTACAACTATTTTTAGCAGGTGCAGAGGGAGGCTGTGGTGGGCTGCACACTTCTCTTTTTGTTTTATTCTGAGCAGGACCTGAAGACGGATGTGGTGGTACACACCGTCACCCTAGCCGCTAAGAATCTAAGGCAAGGATGGCAAGCTTGAGGCTAGCCTGGGCTATAGTATGAGACTATGGCTCCACAACAGAAAAAGCAAAAACTAAGCTAGGCTTTGGCAGGTGTGTATAATCCTAGCGCTGTGGCTGGGGGCGGGGCAATTCTCCATATTTCACTGGCTAAACAGCCCATCACATTCAGCAGAGGGCTGGAGACATGGCTCAGCAAGGAAAGATGCTGGGCACACAAGCCCGAGGACCTGAGTTTGATCACCCACCAACATAAAGATGGAGGGAGAGAACACCAAGTGGTCCTTTGACCTCCACAGGAGGACTGTGGCACACATGACAACAATACATTATTCAATAGGTACACACAGACTACACATCATACCCACACATCATACACACACATAGACAGATACACCAGACATATACAATCACAGACACACACATCACAGACATACAGACACATCACAGACATACAGACATACACGTCACAGACACACAGACACACACATCACAGACATACAGACATACACATACCACAGACAGATACACCATACACATACAATCACAGACACACAGACATACAGACACATCACAGACACACAGACATACAGACACACAGATATACACGTCACAGACACACAGACACATACATCACAGACACACACACATCATACACACACATCACAGACGCACATGTCACAGACACACAGACGCACATGTCACAGACATACAGACATACACATCATACACACACATCACAGACACACAGACATACACATCATACACACACATCACAGATGCACACATCATACACACACATCACAGACACACAGACACATACATCACAGACACACACACATCATACACACACATCACAGACGCACATGTCACAGACACACAGACACACACATCATACACACACATCACAGATGCACACATCATACACACACATCACAGACACACAGACATACACATCATACACACACATCACGGATACATCAAACACATACAATCATAGTCACAGGGACACATATATCATACACCCATATCACAGACACATAGACACACACATACATTGCATTGCGTATCACACACACAGACATACATCATACACACACATCGCAGACACACATCACACACACAGGAAAAGAACACACAATAGAAGTGATCTGGGGAGACATGACATTAACCTCGGCTCTCTACATCCATATGCACACATTCACTTACACACCAGTGTGCATGTGTAAACAAACATGCACACATATATACACTACATAACACATGGTAAAGAAATAATATAAAAAGGGAGAAAAACACAGTAAAAAACCTCTAAACACCAGCTGCTTAAACGATTGCCTAAGTGGAGTCTGTGCATGATTTGAGTTCCTGGGTAAGGAAGAAGCTGCAGGACCAGAGCACAGAGGCCTGGGGTGCAGGAGCCATGGGTGGCAGAAGGGGTGTAAGAAGCAGGACAGGAGCCTCTCTTCCTCAGCATCCTTGATGGCACTACCCTGTGCACTGGCTCCTGCTGCCATGCCAGATCCTTACCCAGGACCAAGAATTCCACCCAGGAGGGAATGGAGGCTTGGAACATTCCAGGAAAAAGGCATCTATCTATTGGTACACATAGTACTCTGTTCTCTTCTCCTGACTTTGCTTGTTAGTGAACACAGCCCAAAGCACCTTATACCCACCAATATGATCCCCGCCATGTCCTGGCACTCACTGGGTCTAGTATGCACCAGTAAGCTGTGATGCGGGCACTGCAATTATTCATTGGTTCACCTGTCAGTGGACATTTGGTGTTACTGTTTGACTGGAAAACTCTTAGATGAGTCTTCAAGTGAACCGGTATTGTCATTTCTTGTGGAGACATACAGTGTAATGGGCATGTCAATCACAGGGTGGATGTTGGCTAGCCTCAGAGATCCTTGTTACTTGGAGTGTCAGGCTCTGGAAACTTAGGCCTTCCCTGAATGGGTGGTAACACTGGGTTCTTGATCCTGTAGGGCCTCACTGTAGCAGGATACTTACTCTGCTACATTGTATTCGCAGTGGAGCTTGATGATTAGGCAGTAGAAGAGGAGGTGGAGCTGGGAGAGAAAGAAAGGAAGGGGAGGGGAGAAAATGAGGAAGGGGAGGAGAGAAGGAGGCTATGGACCATGGAGAACCACGGATGGGGATAAAGCTGTCCTGGGTAGCAACTTCTATCAAAAGGTTAGATATTGGGTAACAATTCTAGTTGTGTGGGCATCTTGTTAACTGAACATTTCTAAATATATAAATCCTTTAGATAATCATTAAGCTTTAAGAGTCTCATTTCTACCGGGTACTTCGAGGATGGCAGATACTGTCTGGGGTTCAGCAGAGCTTTGTGGATGCAAGGTGGTGAACTGGCAGAGCCATCCCCCACTCTGGCATATCGTGGGTGCCAGGGCCTACACATCTAGCTAGCCGGAGCCCCGGTCAGAGCCGAGGAGCAGCAGGAACATGGTGGTTGCCCGGAAACAAGCTGGACTGGGACCCCTACACCTCACTTCCTGCTTGCTCTCAACCTGTCTCACCACACGGACCTCTCATTTGGGGGCTGTGAATTGACTGTGAAATGTCCCCCATAGGCTTGAATGTTTTTGCACTTTATCCCCAGGTGGTGGTGCTGTTGTGGAGCCTTTAGGAAGTAGAGCTTTGCTGGAGAAAGTGAGCCACTAAGGATGGGCTTTGAGGTTTTAAAGCCTCACCCCCTTTCCTGTTCACTAATGACTGTCTGCAAAGATCAGCCTCTTCATCCCTGTTACTGGGTCTTCTTCATCCTGTCTTCCTCAACCCGATGCACTGAATCCCGTCAAACTGTAAGCCTAAATAAATTGTCCCTACTAGGTTTCTTCTTTTCAAGAATTTTGGTGATAGTGAAAAGTAACAAATACAGACACTGAATGATGTTCCTTCCTAAATTCATGTCTATGTAGAATATAACCTTATTTGGCAATGGGTGCTTTGCAGCCATTATTATGATGAGAAGGACACCTGGCATCCCCTGGCTTCTGTACACACATGCATGCATACATACATGCATACATACATAACATACATACATGCATACATACATGCATGCATGAATGCATACATACATACATACATACATACACGTACATACTCTACAAAATATACACATAAGTGCACATACATCACACACATACACCAAAAAAAAAAAAAAAAAAAAAAACCAAGCTAGAAGGGGAACCAGCCACATAGCCAGCACTTGGGAGGCTAAGGCAGGGGAATCATGACTTTGTGACCAGCCTGAAATATATAGGGAGACCCCATAACAAAGAACCAGCAGAGCTAGAAGAGGCAGCAGGGTTTATCCCCCAGGGCCACCGAAACCTTGATTTTGGACCTCTAATTCCACGCTGTGAGAGAATCAACCCCTGTCATTTTAACCCCTCTCATTGGCAGCAGCAGAGTAGAAAACCTCTGTGAGACCACAGGGGAAGGATACACGGAAAACCTCTCAAGGAAGATGGCAGCCACTGGGTCCCACACAAAAAGAGCTGGTGTTGGAGCGTGACTGACTGCATGCTCATACCACAGGTACGAGTCTGTGCTTGACAGCAAGGATGCTTCCATACAGCAGGAAAGAGCCAGCTGCATAGAGCAGCACTCCCAAAGAAGCTTGGGGGACCCAGAAACACAACCCCTTATTTCAATTAGCGATTGAGGGTTCAAATCTCAAGCCCCAAGCATCACAAGACTTAAGGCTTCAGACACAAGCGCCATTGTCAGAGTGGGTGGGGGTCTCTCTTGTTTAAGCCCATCATAAACTTATTCAAGGGACTCAGATACACTCTGGCCTGGTTTACGTTATTTATTTTCGCTTTGAAACTGTGAGTCTAAACAGCGGCAGGCCCTCCCCTGCTGACTCAGCTGCCTGAGCCTAAACTCATAAAATCCTATTTCAGAAAGGCCCAATGATTTTATTTTCTGATCATAAATATGAAATTTAATTAGCAGCTCGCTGCTAATGAAGTCGCCATGGAAGCTGGAGTGGAGACACAGAGAGTCACATAAAGCTGGGCCCAACGTCCGGTTAACCCTTTCCCTCCTCTGTCCACCTGTCCCTGGCTGGGTCTTTCCCATGGCCTCATGCTGCAGTCAGCTGTGGATAGAAGAGGGGGAGTTTGTGGCCAGGATGAGGAATGACCCTCACTGTGCCTCCACCTTGAATCTCTGGGTGTTTCTACACACAGTAGCCATATAGTCAATATGGTGGTTGATTTTATGTGTCAGTTTGTTTGACCGGAGGGCTGTCCAGACAGCTGGGGTAGGGCTATCTGGGTATGTCTTAAAAGGTATAGCATTTGATATGAACTGAGTGAAGAAAGCCCGCTGTCATCAGCATTGGTGGGCACCGTGGATCTACTCAGGGTAAGGTAAAAGCAGGCCAGACATGATACTTAAACTTGGTAGTCAGTCTCCTGGCATTTAGAACACAAATTAGATAAACTGAGGAAGGGGACCCACCCTGGATATTTGTAGCACCATCCCAAGGACTGAGGTCCTGAGGCGGAGCTTAACGCCAGCAGTTGCAGAGGGATGTGCTGCTTCACGCTCTGCTGTCCTGCCTTGCCCTGCCTTCCCTGTTGTGATGGACTGTATCCTTGAAGTGTGAGCCACAATAAGCCCTTCCTCCCTTAAGTTGCCTTTACCAGGTATATTGTCCCTGCAAGGACACGAGTAACTCATTCAGGAGGGCTCTCTCTCTCTCTTGTGCTGTGCCTTCCTCTTCTCCTGCAGTCTTCTCCTCAGACTGCAGAGCCTTTGGACTTCAGGGCTCCATTGGTCCCCCTTGCTCTCAGGCCTTTGGATTTGAAGTGGGTCAGCCGCTGGCTTTTCAGGTTCTGCAGCATGCTGGCTGTGTGCTGTGGGACTCGTAGTGCAAAGCAGTTCCTTAGTGAGTTGGCATTTCCCCATCTCTGTAAGTCCTGTTAGTTCCGTGTTCCTGGCTGGCAGGCCCCGTCTACCCGTAGGCATAGCCTGGCTTGCATCTTCTCTTCACAACCCTTCTAAAGAAGTACTGTCCGAGGGCATTAGGGAGACCGGGCACAATGTGGTGTGGCTGCCAAGAAGCTTAAAATACCCCCAGTGGATCTCAGAAATCTTGGCTCCATCGTGAGATACGAGATGGGAGCCAAGGAGCAAACGGCTGGGTCCATTATGCCCCGGCTGGGTCCGTTATGCCCCGCCATTGATGAGGATATGAGGCTGTGTGTGTGTGTGTGTCGAGGGGGGGGGGGTTCACCTTATCTTTCTTGTGAGAATCTTTTAGTTTCTTCTGTCCATGGCCCGAAAGGTCAGCAGGACTCTGCAGGCTGTCCTCTGTACCTCAAAGCTTACCTTGTTCCTCCAGCTATGTCTACTTCTGGCCTTCCCACAAAACAAGGACCATGACATCCACAGCAAACAGGATTTAAATGCATCTCCAAAGTCCAAGTCTGGAATTTCACTATCATCATCCTTCTGTGTGAGTTCTTTCTTAAATCCAAAGTGCAGGGGTGTGGGGGTGTGGCTTAGCAGCAGAGCTTCTGCCTAGAACCCTATGAGGGGCTGGGGTCATGGATGAGTGGTAGAACACTTGCTTAGAATCTCCCAGTGAGGGGCTGGGGTGTGGCTCAGTGGTAGAGCCCCTGCCTAGAATCCCCCTGTGAGGGGCTGGGGTGTGGCTCAGTGGTAGAGCCCCTGCCTAGAATCCCCCAGGGAGGGGCTGGGGTGTGGCTCAGTGGTAGAGCCCCTGCCTAGAATCCCCCAGTGAGGGGCTGAGGTATAGCTCAGTGGTAGAGCCCCTGCCTAGAATCCCCCAGTGAGGGGCTGGGGGCGTGACTCAGTGGTAGAGCCCCTGCCTAGAATCCCCCAGTGAGGGGCTGGGGTGTGGCTCAGTGGTAGAGCCCCTGCCTAGAATCCCTCAGTGAGGGGCTGAGGTATAGCTCAGTGGTAGAGCCCCTGCCTAGAATCCCCCAGTGAGGAGCTGGGGTGTGGCTCAGTGGTAGAGCCCCTGCCTAGAATCCCCCAGTGAGGGGCTGGGGTGTGGCTCAGTGGTAGAGCACTGCCTAGAATCCCCCTGTGAGGGGCTGGGGTGTGGCTCAGTGGTAGAGCCCCTGCCTAGAATCCCCCAGTGAGGGGCTGGGGTGTGGCTCAGTGGTAGAGCCCCTGCCTAGAATCCCCCAGTGAGGGGCTGAGGTATAGCTCAGTGGTAGAGCCCCTGCCTAGAATCCCCCAGTGAGGGGCTGGGGTGTGGCTCAGTGGTAGAGCCCCTGCCTAGAATCCCCCAGTGAGGGGCTGAGGTATAGCTCAGTGGTAGAGCACTGCCTAGAATCCCCCAGTGAGGGGCTGGGGTGTGACTCAGTGGTAGAGCACTGCCTAGAATGTGTAAGGCAGTGAGTTTTGTTCTTGGCACCTAAAACCAACCAACCAAAAATACATAAATAAAAAAATTTCCAAAATGAAGAATTTTCTAACTTCTCAACAAATGAAGAGTACATGGGCTAGCTATGGCAGTACGTTCCTGCAATCCCAGTGCTTGAGAGACAGAAACAGAAAGATTATGAGTACCAGGCTAGCCTGGGCTATGCAACAAGACCTTGCTTGAAGAAGAAACACCCAACGAACTAACCCGATTATTGCACACATTATCTAAGAAGCTGAAATAAGCACTCAAGTGTGGATTTCTCAAATATGCTGGGAAGTTTACAAGGTCAGCGCTGATGTAACCCTAGTCTCCAGGAGTGTGTTCATCTGCAGGGGCTTTTGCATGACCGTGTTTGAAATCCCTGCCTTCTGAGATGGCATGAAGCTGTTTTTTAACCTATGCAGAGGTTCTGTCTGGACACTCGGTCCTGTGTGCTATGTACACAGGGTAAGGCACACAGACCTACCCGCTGTGAATAATGGACACTGGTCCCATGGGTGGATAAGAGAGACCACAGCACAACACTGTTGAGATTGTCTGCAGTCAAAGCACATATTACATTCTAGAAAAAAGTTTAAGTAGCAGGAAGCAACAGAATTTTTTGAGGGATTTAACACACACACACACACACACACACACACACACACGCACACACACACACACGCTTCCTGCATTTGGATTTTGGCTCCTGAACAAGAAAGAACCCATGTTGTGACTTCTCGAGGCTCTGTAGGAATTTTCCTGGGTAAGTATTGACATGTCTAGGGAACTGTTGCCTGAATAAGTGTTCTAAGCAACCATCCCTCAGGCATGGTTGTTCATCAGGTGCAAATGGCTGAAAACAACACATGTTTGGAAGAAAAATGCTTTTGAAAACCATTCCTGTTTATCTTCACTTTCTGGGCTCAATGTCTTATGCAAACCCCATCTCGCAGACTCAAGTACCTTGTGAAACCAAGTGGGCTGCAGCCTCAGCACCAGCCTCAGCTTCAGCATCAGTGTCATCTTCAGCATCAGCACCAACCTCTCCATCAGCATCAGTACCATCATCAGCATCAGCACCAACCTCTCCATCAGACTTAGCACCAGCATCATCATCATCATCATCATCTCTCAGATCTCCTATAACCTTAACTTTCAGTACCATCATCAGCACCACTATTAGCAATATCATTGACATCATCACCACCAGTTCCAGCGTCAGCATCAATATCGACATCAGTATCAACTTCAGCACCACCCAAAACTTGTTAGGCTTAAGACATCTCAAGCTTGCCTGGATACTCTGAATCCAATTGTAATAACAGTGTCAGACTCTAGCCTCTGGGGCCTGAGAAGTGGCTCTGTGGTTAAATGGACGGACTGCTCTTCTAGAAGATTTGATTCTCAGCACCCATGTGGTGGCTCACAACCATCTGTAACTCTAATTCTAGGGGACGCTTCTGGGCTCCATTGGCACTAGGCATGCATGTGGTACACAGTATGTGGGGTATAGGAAAGACATCAATATACGTTAAACGGTAAATCTTAAAAAAAAGAATTTTAACTTCTGCCCAAGCCACAGTGTGGCAGCAGCCCCTCTCTCAAGTCCCTTTACACAGACACTCCATGGAGGCGCTTTCTGTGACCCCCCTAGTTAGCAGACAGTCCTGGGGAAGGGGTCTTTCACTTGAGAAGTAAATTAGACAAAACGCACTCTGATTTTTAGCTTACTTTTGACAAAATACTTAAAGGAACTTTGGGAAGGAAGCATTTGTTTTGCTCACACAGTTTAATGCCATCTTCTCCTTTTTATTCAGTCTGAGATGCCAGCCCAAGGAACAGCGCAGCTCACTTCATGGTGGGTCTTCCTACCTCAGTGAGCCCAGTGATGCCATTCCTCACACGTACGTGCAAAACTTTGTCTCCAAGGTGATTCTAGATTTGTCAAGTTGACAATAAAAACTATCACGGTAACACATGGAGGCCTCCAGCTTTCTGTCCTCCTGCCTCAGCTTCTCAAGTGTCGGGGTAATAGGCATGTGCCACCACACGTGCTGAGGGATATTTCTCAGGATACGGGATGAAACTTTGATGTGCATGAAGGACTGAAGAGTCTTTGATATGGAAGGTATAGAGTTAATGAAATATTCTAAAGTCATTCTTAATTTCCTTTTAATGTGACTACCTAAAGCCCAAATGAGAATGTTCTGTGCAGTGTATAATAGAGGTAGAAGTCAGGCAGGAGACAATAGCACAAAGGACAACAGAGGGTTAATGTTATGGATGTGGTTGTAAAATTCTACGGTGTATGTGAAGTCATATAACATTATTGCAAAATAGTCTAGGGTGACTTAAAGACCCACTTTAAACACCCACGAAAGAGCAGTGAACACAAGGAGATAAAACACAGAGCCAGGGTAACAAGTCAGTGGAGAGAAGCAGACGGAGCATCAGAACAGGCCTGGTACATCCACAGAAAGCAAGAGAGGTCCAAGGAAGTGGTCTAGTAAAAATGTTTGTTTCTCAAGCATGAGGGCCTGAGTTCAGAGCTTTAGAACCCATGTTTATATAAACCAGGTGCATCTGTACCTGTACCTGTAATCCCAGTGCCTGGGGTTGTGGCAGGGGTGGGGGTGGGGCACAGGATCCCTGGGGTTCACTGGCCAGCCAGTCCAGCTGACTATCTGAGCTTTGGGTTCAGTGAGTGACTCTGTCTCCAAAAATAAGGCAGAGAATGATAGAAGAAGACACCTGATGTTAACCTCTGGCCTCAACACACGTGTACCTGCATGTGTGCACACACGTGAGCGCACACACAGACACACACAGATACACACACACACACACACACACACACACACACATGCATGCGTGTGCAAAGAAAGTAGGAAAAATGGAACAAGGAGGAAATGTGTCAGAAGGAAAACACACATAGATGACAAGAGTGGATGAAGAGGATTGTAGTGGCTGCTGATTGCCCCACTCCCCTCACACACACTCAGTATAAAGACCCAGAGAAAGTGGCTGGAGACATGGCTCAGTTAAGAGCATTGGTTGCTCCTGCCCAGGACCTGAGTTCTGTTCCCAGAACCCATATGGTGACTTACAACTACAGTTCCAGGGGATCCAGTGCCCTCTTCTGGCCTCCACAGGTACTGCATGGATATGGTGCACAGACAAACATGCAGGCAAAATGCCCGTACATGTACTACCCCCGCCTTTAAATTACCCAGGACCCAGAAAAGAGAAAATAAACAGAGGGAAACACTGTGCACACACAAAAGTGGCCATATTAAAAACAGACAAGGAGATGTTGCCATCTGTAAGAAGGGTGCTTCACAGATACACAATTTACAAGAAGGGAAAAGACTAAAATATGTGTTCCAGCCAGAGATACAGAACTCAGGCAGCATGAAAGCTGAAAGAGATGAGTTTGCCTACTTCCTACTGCCTGTCTGCCTGTCTGCCTGTCTGCCTGTCTGCCTGTCTGCCTGTCTGCCTGTCTGCCTGTCTGCCTGTCTGCCTGTCTGCCTGTCTGCCTGTCTGCCTGTCTGCCTGTCGTTTGCCTGTCTGCCTGTCTGCCTGTCTGCCTGTCTACCTGTCTGCCTGTCTGCCTGTCTGCCTGTCTGCCTGTCTCCTGTCTGCCTCTTTCTTTAACCCCCATCTCTCCCTTCTTTCCTTATTCTCATCTACATAATTGGTAGAGTGGTGTGTGTGTGTGTGTGTGTGTGTGCATACTCATATACGTGGAGGTCAGAGGTCAATCTTGGGTGCTGTTCTTATCTTCGTCTCCTAAAGGAGAACATCATACTCATGTTTTCTTTTCATACGGGCACTGAGGATTGAACTTGAGTCCTTGTGCTTGTAAAACAAATACCTGAATGACTGCATTATTTTCCTAGTAGTCTGATGAACTGTCTACACAAAGTTTTGTGGAGTTTTGGTTCAGTATTTATCTAGTTCAATAGTCCTCTTTTGCTAAATGTTGGGACTGGAAGATAAAAAGCAAGATCATGAAAGATTAGAATAATATTATGGATCACCTAGACCTAACTGACTGTTGCAATCAGGACTGTAGGGTCCCTGAAGAATGTATCTTCTTTATTTTTCAGTCTTCAACACCTCTAACGTGTGTGTGTTTTGGTGTGATGTGTGTGTATGCATGTATGTATGTGTGTATGTATGCATGTATGCAAGTGTGATGTCTGGAAAGTAGAAGACAACCTCTGGTTACAACAGTCTCTGGCTATAGGGGTACGTATGCTAATTAGCTGGCACAAGTCTCTTGTTGTTGCTTGACTACCTGGATAGCTGCCCCTTGGGCTTTCTGGGATTTTCCTGTTTCTGCCTCCCATTTGCCTTAGGAGCACTGAGATTATAGATGTGCACACTACTGAAAACAACTTCATGTAGGTTCTGGGGTTTTATGCTTGCCATAGATAGATGGAAAAGAAAAAAATCATTCAGTAAAATTCAGTGTCCATTTGTTTTGTAGATATTTACTTTAAATTAAAATGTACTCTCATGAAGGGAGGGGAGAGTATCATGAGACTCAGGAAGTAAACACACAAGTTTCAAGAAGTTCCTGAAACTTACAGGACTCACAAGTTATATTATATATAACATCCCATGGTTATATTAACAGTAACAGTTGATGGTGGACAGGACATTCTCCAAAGGAGTTATCTGTAGGGCATGCAGGGAGCTCCAGGGATGCAGCTTTCCTGAGTTTTCAGCTGTGCTGGGGTATTTTTTTGAAGCTGCCTTTGAGTTAACCATGTTCTGTAAGTAACCTCTTATTCATACTCCTGAAAATAATCCCAATAAACTTTAGACCTAAAAGGGATAACTTTTTTGGTCTGTAATTGGTGCCCTATGGGGTGAATAGACATTTGTTCATGTGTCCCCAGGTAAAGCCACATGGTATCACTCATATTAAAAACTCTTGATAACTCAGTGTTGCTAGGGTTGCCCTTTAACCAATAGCAGCTACTACCATATTTTGAGATGAAAAAACTAACCACTTCTCTATGCTGAGCAAGTTGGTGCATCCATAAACCACAGAATTTGTGTGGCTGAAGCAGGAGGATTGTGAGTTTGAGTCCAGGCTGGGATACATAGTGAACCCAAGCCCATCCTGGGAGGAAAGCCAGGATGTACACATTAAGTCCATTTCATTCAAAATACTAGAGTTCCCAGCCAATCTAAAAAGGCAAGAAAGAGAAATAAGAGGGTGGAATTTGGAAAGAAATATAGTTGCTATGTTTTGCAGACAACACAATTTCCTTAAACATCTAAAAGGAGCTACAGAAAAATCTCCTAGAATCAATGAGAATTAATAACAATCAGTAACAAATATTCACCAAGTTAGCAAGGTTATAGGACAGAAGATCAATATATAAAACTTAGCAAAACCTGACATATAAAACCATAAAATGCTTAGAATTTAAATGTATAAAAATGTCCACATTGAAAATGCAAGGAAATTTGAAATTGAAAATGCTAAGAAAAGTTGAAGAGCCTTGAATCAAATGGAAGGCTATACCATGTCCATCGACCATATGATTGTTCAACTTGTTAAGATAACATGTTTCCAGGATCTGGAGTCACAGAAAATTCTAGTCAAATCTTGACTGGAGTTTTTGGTTGAGTGTTAGCAAAAGAATTATTAAACGCAGATTGAGAAGCTAGAGGGCTGGGGAGATGTCTCAGCAATGAATAGTGCTTACTCAGCATGCATGAGGACTGGCGTGGAATCTGCAGGACCCATGTGAAAAGCCGGAATGGCTGCACTGGGCTGTAAGCCCAGCAGTGTGGGTGAGTGGAGGCAGGTGTCTGGAGCCTGCCCACCAGCAGGTGAAGCTGTCCCGGTTTCTAGCTCAGTGAGAACGTGCCTCAAGCCAGTAAGGCAGAGGACGATAGAGAAAGGTACTTGACGTCCTACTCTGGACTCTGCTTGCCTGCATATTGGTGTGAACCTGTGCACTCACATTCATGTGCCATATACACCACACAAAAGAAGGAACAAAAGCAAGACTCTGAACAGCCAGAGGTACTTCTATGACCAGGTTTCAGGGGCACAAATCAAGACATAATGAGTGGGGTTTGGAGGGTCAAGCTAAATAGTAAGTGGGTAAAGCAGATGGAGAAGCCATCGCCAGAGTCTGAAACTAGATAGACATTCATAGAGTCGATTAATTTTTGACAAGGGCACCAAGGTAATTTGGTGGTGAGAGAGGTCCTTTAGACCTGAAGTGCAGCAGGCAGATATCTTCAGGGGAAAGCAAACCTCGGTTCCTACCTCTTAGTGGCTACAATGCAGCAAAAGACAGATGGAAGGCTTTTGGTGCAGAAGTATATAGTTTATGCATATGTGCATGTGTGTGTGTGCGTGTGCACGTGTGTGTGTGTGCGTGTGCATATGTGCACATGTGCACGTGTGTGTGTGTGTGTGCACGTGTGTGTGTGTGTATGTAGGCTGATTTCAACATTTGGGTGTCTTCATCAATCTTTTACTACTTTTTGTATTAACTTTTAAGGTTTATTTTATTTTACTATATTTTTATTTTATGTGTATGAATGTTGTGCCTGCAGGAATGTATGTGGACCATGTGCATATCTGCTTTCCACTCAGGCCAGAGGAAGGGTGTTGGAGCCGCTGGAACTGGACCTATGGATGGCTGTGAACCACAGGTAGACTCTGGAAACTGAATCCTTGCAAGAGCAAGGAGAGCTCGTAACCACACTGCTCAGCAGTCTCTCCATCCTCTGTTCTGAATTTTTAAAAGAATTTTAGTTTTTTAAATTATATGTGTCTATGTGTGGGTTGGCGCACATGAGAGCCGTGGTTAGAAAACAGTGTTGGAGTCCCTGTGAGCTGCCCATGTGTGGGCACTGGGCATTGAACTTGGGTCTTCTGCTAGAGCAGTATTCGTGTTTAATCTCCAAACTACTTCCCTACCTGAATTGCTTTATTTTTTTAAATTAATTACTTAATTTATTCATTTTAGCATCTGGATTGGGTCCCCCATTCCTCCTCTTCTCCCAGTTACACTCTTACAAATTCCTTCTCCCATTAACCCTCCTCCTTCTCCTCAGAGAACAGGAAGCCCCCCTTGGGGCATCAATTCACCCTGGGACATCCAGTCTCCATAGGCCTGAGTGTATTCTCTCCCACTGAGGCCCAGCTAGGTAGTCCAGTTAGGGGAAAGGGATCCAATAGCAGGCAATGGAGTCAGGGTCTGGCACTGAACCCGGAGCTTGCTGATTGGCTAGGCTAGTTAGCCAATGAGGAGCTGCCTGCCTCTGTTTTTACAGGGCTGAGGTTACAGACACAGGCCAGGCTTAGCTTTACATGGATGCTAACTTGTGAGGATCCCCAAGTGCCTGGTTGACAGAGACGTCACCTCAGCAGCCCCAGACTGCAGACTTGGAAGTCAAACTCAAAGCTACAAATTTCCAGGAAGAAAATGCAAGACTTTAATTATGTTTTGAGATGAGGCCTCACTGTGTGGCTCAGGCAGGTTTCCATCTCTCTGTCCTCCTGCCTAGCATCCTGAATGCTGGAATTACAGTGTGTATGCCATCACACCTGGCATAAAACAACCTCTATAATCACAGGGTTGGCAAAGATTATCTCAGAACCTTCCAGAAAGCACTGAGCCACAAGTCGGGGAAGAAATTCATCAAAATAAGCAATTGTATACCAGAAATGTTACTAATAATAAGAACAGTTAAGCCATATGCTTGGAGAAAATAGTTTCAAGACATATAGCTGACAAAATATTGTTTGCTTAAGAGCATTAAGAACAAATAACCCAATAACAAGTGTGCAAAGGTTTAAACAGGCATTTGAGAAAAGAAGAGACACAAACGGTCCATAAATTCGGAAGAAAATGCTCTGTGCCATTTGTCATTAGGTTATGCAAATTAAAATTCCAGAGAAAGGGGGTATGGTGAGATAGCTCAGTGGGAAAAATGCTTGCTGTGCAAGAATGAAGACCTGGGTTCAAATCCAGAGCCAAAGATAGCACAGATCTGTAAGCACAGCGCTCCTCCAGCGAGATGGAAGATGGAGACAAGTGAATCTCTGGAAGCTCTCAGGCCAGAACACTGCCGTATGCAACAGTAAACAAGAGACCCCACCTCAGACAAGGTGGAAAACAAGGACCAAGGTTGTCTTCTGACCTCCATTGCACGCTCTGTAATACATGCGCCTGTAGTCCCATATGCATGCGCACACACGCATACAAGCGCGCGCGCACACACACACACACAAACGCACATGGAAGCACGCGCACACACGCGCAAACATGCACACAACCCTGATAGCATGGTGAAAGTTTAAGACTCCAGGGTGTCAGCTGTGTGGCAACTGAAACAGTCAACACAAACCAAGGTGAGGCAGACACGACTCTTTGTGTATTTGAACAGCTCTATCCCTGGGACTCAGCAGATTGCTGGATATCTAAGACTCAGGAGCCTGTGAATTAAATAAATGCATTTCTTAGAATTGAATTTATGTGTTTGTGGGTGCATGCTCATGATATGTGTGTGGAGGTCAGAGGAGAACTTTGTAGAGTCGCTTCTCTCCGTCCACCCTTCTAGAGATTGAACACGGGTCATCAGACTTGTGCAGCGAGCACCGTTACCTGCTCCATCCTTTTAGGTCCCCATTTAAAAATTTTGGGGGCAGGAGCTCAGGTAGTTAAGTTCAGCTTTGAATTTGCTATGTAGTTTAGGGTGACTTCGCCCCCCCTGCCTCCACCTCCTCAGTGCTGGGATAACAGGTGTGCAGAGCCATACCGTGCTCATGAAGTTTTGCTGACGGAACCCAGGGCTTCCTGCGTGCTAAACAGCCCTGTACCAACTGACTTCAAGCCCAGAGCAACTCTATGGATTTACTTGGGAGGAATGAAGACACGCCCATGGGCGGGATTTGTGGATGAATGCCTGAATGGCTCCACCTATAACATCTACCTGTAGGAGGGCAGATGAGCAAACCACAGCAACAAAATACTAATAAACGAGAGAACTAAGGGTCACGCACAATAGCATGGAAGATTCTCAAAACTGGGCTGAAAGGAACTAGGGACCAGCCTGTGTGCTCTCAGGAGCCTGAGGCACGGGGATGGAGAGTTTGAGGCCCGCTGGGGTATGTGGCAAGACCTAGTCTCAAAAAACAAAAACAAAACCCCAAACAAACAAAAACAAAAAAACCCCAAACCAATCAACCAAACAAACACAAAAACAGACAGGAGGAGGGGGCTGGGGAGAAAAATGAAGAAACAGAAAACAGAGAGGGAAGTAGGGGCAGGGAGAGGCATGGCTGGAGGAAGGAGAGATAACCCTGTGCCTCTTCACCTCCTCTCCTTCCTCCTCCTCCTCCTTTCCTTTCTGACTGTGTGGTCCTGCCTGTCTCCGGAAAACTCACTCAAAAACTCAGGCACAAGTTAGAACACCCACCTGAGGAAAAGCCCTGGTAGGAGGAATCAAGGTTCTCAGCCCCGACACACGCTGCGCCCCCTACTGGCAACCAAAGCTATTGCCAGCTATTGGCAGCCGCTGGGAAACTGGAGCTCATGGGAGCTGCTCTCCCTGGCATGGGTGTTGGCTCCATCCAAACTGCAGATCCGTGAGCTAAGTTAATGACATTGCTGCTTTGTGGTGAATGGCTCTTATAGACCTTGCTGTTCCTTAGAAAACAGCCCCCCACTCCCGGCCCTTTTCCTTCTCTGAAAAGAGTCAGATCCAAACACCCCAGAGCACATTTGCACTCCATCTGTGAAATCCTTCAGTCACATCAGTCATTTTCTTGACTTTATGGCATAGCACAATGCAGATTTGTTTGTTCAACTCACGGAAATTACCTAAAGATTCAAGGAGGTTCTTGATCACTGGGGTAGATCCACCCCAGACTGGGGACCTGCATTTCAAATCTCATCCTGGTTGGTTGATAGCATTTGGAATAACATGTCCTCTTGTCTGTCACCCACGGCTGCCATTATTACCCTTGGGATTAAACATGTAAAGGAACTATATAATTTACTACCTTTCTTTGTGATTCTGTGGGTGGAATTGTCATGTGTTCTACTACTGGGTCATAGTCCAGCCCCTCACTGGGGGATTCTAGGCAGGTGTTCTACCACTGAGCCACACCCCAGCTCCTCACTGGAGGATTCTAGGCAGGGGCTCTACCACTGAGCCACACCCCAGCCCCTCACTGGGGGATTCTAGGCAGGTGCTCTACCATTGAGCCACACCCCAACCCCTCACTGGGGGATTCTAGGCAGGGGCTCTACCACTGAGCCACACCCCAGCCCCTCATGGGGGGGATTCTAGGCAGGGGCTCTACCACTGAGCCACACCCCAGCCCCTCACTGGGGGATTCTAGGCAGGGGCTGTACCACTGAGCCACACCCCAACCCCTCACTGGGGGATTCTAGGCAGGGCCTCTACCACTGAGCCACGCCCCAGCCCCTCACTGGGGGATTCTAGGCAGGGGCTCTAACCACTGAGCCACACCCCAGCCCCTCACTGGGGGATTCTAGGCAGGGGCTCTACCACTGAGTCACACCCCAGCCCCTCACTGGGGGATTCTAGGCAGGGGCTCTACCACTGAGCCACACCCCAGCCCCTCACTGGGGGATTCTAGGCAGGGGCTCTACCACTGAGCCACACCCCAGCCCCTCACTGGGGGGTTCTAGGCAGGGGCTCTACCACTGAGCCACACCTTAGCCCCTCACTGGGGGATTCTAGGCAGGGGCTCTACCACTGAGCCACACCCCAGCCCCTCACTGGGGGATTCTAGGCAGATGTTCTACCACTGAGCCACACCCCAGACCCTCTTTGGGGGATTCTAGGCAGGGGCTCTACCACTGAGCCACACCCCAGCCCCTCACTGGGGGATTCTAGGCAGATGTTCTACCACTGAGCCACACCCCAGCCCCTCTTTGGGGGATTCTAGGCAGGGGCTCTACCACTGAGCCACACCCCAGCCCCTCACTGGGGGATTCTATTTAAGTACATTATCTGCTGCCTATCTATAGGCCCTTTTACTGGTGGGTTCTAAGTAAGTGCTCTACCACTGAGCTATATTCCTATTCAGTGTGTGTGTGTGTGTGTGTGTGTGTGTGTGTGTGTGTACATCAGACCTAAAACTAGGTATGCAGAATAGGCTGACTTTGAACTTGTAATCCTTCCACCTCAGCCTCCAGAGGAGCTGCAATGCAGGTGTGTGCCACCACACTCAGTTTTATTTGTAAGGAAGGTTCTAGAATATTTGGCACTTTGTGGATTGGAGAGCTACCATCTGGCATGGTTGGGCAACCTATCTCAGGTTCAATGAGTACTGAGTAGCCAGAATTATCAAAGCCAGTTAATAGCCATTCATAAGTGAGGGCCGAGTGATTTGAGATTAACCATATATTGAAATATTTTGCTTTATTTTGTGTGTATGGAATGTGGTGTATATGTGTCTGTGTGTGCATGGTGTGTGTGTAGGTATGTGTATGGTTTGTATGTATTGTGTGTGTGTCTATATGTTATGCTTGCAGTGTATGCATATGTGTGTGCCTGTGTAGTGTTGTAGTGTTGTGCGCAGGCATGCACATGCCACCGTATGAATATGGCACTCAGAGCAACCTTGGGTGTTGGTCCTCAACTCTTCCTTGTTGAAGATAGCATCTCTTTATAGTCCACTGCAGTGCATGATGGGCCAACCAGCCCACAAGCTTTCAGGAGTTGCCACCTCGCCACAGGAGCACTGTGATCAGATGCATGCTACCACATCCAGCTTGCTGTGGGTCTAAGGGATCCGAACTCAGGTCTTCACACTTCCACCCACACTGCTTCCACCAAACCATTTCTCCAGCCTCTCCTGCTTCTCCAAAAAACCTCTAACCTGTCGTGACCGCAGTTAGGCAGCTGAGATAGAAATTCATCAGAAACAACGGGAAACTCAGCCACATGGCACAGACAGCAGAATTCCCAGAGACTTGGGTGATGATTTCTGGTTTCCCCACAGTCGATCCATCAATAGCATCCTACATGCTAATACTCTCTGCCTTTGCCTGGAATATCGAGCATGCCCTGATACCTAGCTACTGCGGCTCCTTTCCGATGTCTGGATTGCCTTTCTGCTCCGCAGTTCAGTCTCACTCAGTTTATTTAACCAGGACAACTCCATTTGGCAACCACTGCAAGGACATCAGACAGAGCTGACAGGATGACAGTAATGGACGGTGGCTGACGAGAGACAGAGAGTGTGGCACGAAATATGGGCAGCCGTGGGGAAAGATGGGGAAAGGGCGATAAAAAACACAGCAGCTCCACTTAAGTAATGCTGAGGTCACAGCGCGGGGCAATAAACGAGGTCACACACAGTCGGGGCTCATGCGCCATCCTTAACACACTTGTTTCTGCAGTCAGCACAGGGATCCATTTAATCACAGCTCCAATACCGAACACTGCTTTTTTCCAGAGAATAGTCAAGCATGGCTTGCCAACCCCAAGGGTGTATTTCAGAAGTTACAAGGAATTTTTTCTACCTTATTTTCTCCAGTGCTTTTATTCATTTGCAGTACTTGGGACAGAATTCAGGAATCGATCATCGAGTCAAGCTCTCAGTCACAGATTCTAGGCAGGGGCACTGAGGCACACCCCAGCCCTTCACTGGGGGATTCTAGGCAGGGGCTCTACCACTGAGCCACACCCCAGCCCTTCACTGGGGGATTCTAGGCAGGGGCTCTACCACTGAGCCACACCCCAACCCCTCACTGGGGGATTCTAGGCAGGGGCTCTACCACTGAGCCACACCCCAGCCCCTCACTAGGGGATTCTAGGCAGGGGCTCTACCACTGAGCCACACCCCAGCTCCTTACTGGGGGATTCTAGGCAGGGGCTCTACCACTGAACCACACCCCAGCCCCTCACTGGGGGATTCTAGGCAGGGGCTCTACCACTGAGCTACACCCCAGCCCCTCACTGGGGGATTCTAGGCAGGGGCTCTACCACTGAGCCACACCCCAGCTCCTTACTGGGGGATTCTAGGCAGGGGCTCTACCACTGAGCTACACCCTAGCCCCTCCCTGGGGGATTCTAGGCAGGGGCTCTACCACTGAGCCACGACCCAGCCCCTCACTGGGGGATTCTAGGCAGGGGCTCTACCACTGAGCTACACCCTAGCCCCTCCCTGGGGGATTCTAGGCAGGAGCTCTACCACTGAGCCACACCCCAGCCCCTCCCTGGGGGATTCTAGGCAGAGGCTCTACCACTGAGCCACACCCCAGCCCCTCCCTGGGGGATTCTAGGCAGAGGCTCTCCGACTGAGCCACACCCCAGGTGCTGCACTGCTGAGCTGCAACTTTGGTTTTTACTTTGAGCCTGCATCTTCCTGGCTCTCCATTCTAGCCTGGATCTCATCATCCCCCTGCTTCAGCATCTTGAGTTCTAGATCACAAGTGTGCACTACTCTGCCTGGCTGTGACTGCTACTGTTTTCCAGCCAGTGAGTTCAACAACACCAGTGTGTGAAGCAGGACCATGCTTTTCTAAATAAGTCGTCCTTCCCTCTATGACAGCACATGTTCCTCTAGGCTGCTTGAGGACAGTCTGGGACACTTTGCATTCTTCCTCGGGTTATCACTCTCATGGCCTCTGGTTACTCACCTTCCTTGGTGGCTAGTCACACGAGTGCTCACATGTCAGTCCCTTGCCTCTCAGGAGCTGCTCTTCCCTTTGTTCTAGGAATACTGGGAGGTCCCACGCCACAAGTGGTACTGAGATAAATTCAGGGAGATCTGGAGTTTCAGACCAGCTTGAGCTACATAGTGAGTTCAAACCCAGCCTAGACTAGAAGGGGGCCTCTCTCATCACCAAGATAGCAAGGTCCTTCCTACTAGGCAGCAATATCTGAGTCCACTTACTCTTAGGGATTACATTTAGACTTATGTTTTAATTTGGGAATCAAACTCGGGACCTTTGGAAGAGCAGTCAGTGCTCTTAACCTCTGAGCCATCTCTCTAGCATGATGTTTTTAATTTGGAAGATTTTTATGTGTGTACCCATGTTGGCATGTGTGTAGGTGCATGCCTGCGTACAGGTGTACATATGTGGAGGCCAGAGACTTACTTTGGTAGTCTCCCTTGATCACTCTTTACCTTAGAGGCAGGGTCACGCTATCAAACCCTGGCATTTGTGTGTGTGTTCTGGGGATCGAAACACTGGTTCTCATGATTATATGGCAGGCGATTTCACCCGCTGAGCTATCTCCCCAGGTCCAGTGTGAGTGCAAGCATGCACGTGGTGTGTAAGTGTGACCTTAGGTATGAGTGTGAGCATGCATGTAGAGGTCAAAGGACGACCTCAGGCGTGGATCCTTGCTGTTTACCGTGTTCAAGACAGTGTCTCCTGTCGGCTGCTGGGTGTACTAGGCTGGCTGCTCCATGAGTCAGTGTTTTATGCTTTTTACATATGTGATATTGTAAGGCCCCCAAGAAGGGAGGACCTCACCCAAGCCTCAGGAATTTGCGGCCACCCATTAACTCACAAGACACCGAGCCTGATGCAATCAGCAAGAGGTATATTTCGATCAACATGTTGAGGTCAAGACCTATAGCCCATGTAGGGGCAATAGGGTCTGACCCCAGGGCTTTGGAGACAGAGAGAATTTAAAGTCAAAAACCACAACTCAGGGGGGAAACCACAACCCAAGGGGGAGTAAAGGAGGGTTATTGGAGAGCACCTGTGGAAAGTCCCAGCCCATTATTCAGTTTGTGACAGGGTCCAGGGAACAGTCATGGGGAACATTTTATATAGGCTATTCTCTAAGACCCTGTACGTAATCAGCCATCTATCTTGTGGTCAGCCAAGTTCCTGAAACACAGAGCTCATGACCAAGCTGACCTGCACTCTTGGTTCTGCCCAGACTGCTAGGAGATTTTGAAAAATTTTAACCCTTTCAATATGAAGGGACAACCCCACAAGGATATTCAGGGTTTCAAAAAGTTGCCTGGTATCAGCTCAGTGGTTGGAGATGTCAGTGGGTGTTGCTGAGCACGGGTCTGGGAGGGGCCTCTGAGGTTATATATGTGCCGAAAGATGAGGTAGGAGTTGATGTGTTGTAAAGATGGTTCCAGAAGGAGTGAGAGGGAGATGAGAGAGAAGCAGGTTACATACAATCAAAATAGTATGAACATATATGAAAGGCTCAACAAGTACATAATTCATAAATACTTAAACTAATTTTTATTTATGTGTACCTGTGTGTGCTTATTGATATGAAGACTGTATGTATGTAGTTCTGTCAGAGGCCAGAAGAAGGTGTTGGATGAGCTGCCTGCTGGGAGTACTTGGAACTGACCCTGGGACCTCTGCAGGAGCAACCAGTGCTCTTAACCATTGAGCCATCTCTTCAGCCTCCCTCAAAATTTATCACCACCACCACCACCACCACCACCACCACCACCACCACCACCACCATCATCGCCATCATCACCATCACCATCACCATCACCATCATCACCATCATCACCATCATCACCACCACCATCACCACCATCACCACCATCACCATCATCACCACCATCACCATCACCATCACCATCACCATCACCATCACCATCACCATCACCATCACCATCACCATCACCATCACCATCACCATCATCTTACAACAAAAAGCAACATTGCTAGGCCTGGTTGTATAAACCTGTCATTCTTGTTTCTCAGAAGGCTGAGGGAGGGAGGTTGAACGAGCAGAGCCAGCCTGCCAACCAATAGCATCAGACCCTTTCTCAAGCACATAGAAACCAAATAAACAGACAGAACAGGGAAGAACACTAGGTTTTGCTGGCCTGGCACTCTCTATGTAGACCAGGTTAGCTCCAAAAGTCAAAGTTATCCTTCTGCCTTTACCCGCTGAGAGATGGGATTCCAGACATGTGCCACCACACCCAGCAAGACCTGAAGCTTTTTTAGCAGGCACATGAAAGTTATAAAAAACGGGGAAATGATCAGTACTGTATTTTGTCGAGTAAATCCAAATTTTGATCAGTTTGACATATGATCATTATAGAAATCATTGTACATTTTTTCACTCCCTCATCTAAGAATTTGAAACCTTTACTGTTCTTTACATTTACCATCTAATTCCTGCCTTGCTTTTCCCTCTTCCATTTCCTCCACCTCCTTTGCTTTTATTTCCTTCTTTTAAGTTGCACTAAACTGTCCAGGCTGATCTTGAACCCGCGATCCTCTTGCCTTTGTCTCCAAGTGTTGGGATTACAGGTGTGTGCCACCATGCCCAGCCTGGCCACTCTTCTAGGATGCTGAGACTAAATAAAACAGGAGAAGTTAGATGAACCATCCCTTCTTCCCTCTCTCTTCCTCTCCCTCCTCCTCTTCCTTCTTACGAATGTGTGGGATCCTGAGCTCATGGCCAGAGGACCACTCTGTGGAATGGGTTCTCTCCTTCTACCACATGGCTTCCACACATTTAACTGAGGTTGTCAGTCTTGCATGGCAAATGCTGTTACATTGAGAACCATCTTGGCAGCTTAGACAGGCTTTCTTGAAGGCTAACTCACGGGAACACTATTGCCTAAGTAGGGTACTGGGAGGGACATATATTTATGTGTGTTGAGTAAAATATTTTGGGGCAGGATCTTGTTATGTAGCCCAGGCTAGCCTCAAACTTGATATGTAGCAGAGGCTGACCTTGAACTCTTGACCCTCCTGCTTCCACCTCCCAAGCAATTGGTTTATAAATATGCACCACCAGGCCCAGCTTGTGTTGCATAACATTTTAAAACTCTGGAGAAGGTATCAAGTGGCGGGGACAAAAATCCCACACTGGGCCCTGCTTTTTTGAACACCTTCAGTTGGTGTGTAAGTGAAGACACAGGGGACAGACTGAAAGCCACAGGAAGTTGGGAAGGGAGATAATTAATATGATAAATAAACTCATTAATATGCAAGACAACAAGATAGGCAAGAACAGAGGCCCCCGGGGCTGGTGCGATATAAATAAAGTAAAGAAGGCTGCTGCCCAAGCCTAGGGCCCGTGTAGATTCCGCTGACTTCTGCATGCATGTGGCATCACATGCTTCCTCCAACACAATTAAAGTCACATGGGCCCCAAAACACAGTGTGGAACTCAATAGATACACGCAGAAGATGCTGCGTTGTGCCTTAGACAAGAGCAGGGGGAGGAACTGACACAGCAAAAAAGGATTCTTCTATGTTTATTTCTATTCTAGAGAACCGGGATTGAAGCTTAGGGCTGTGTACATGCTGGGCAAGCTCTCTATCCTGGACCTATATCCTAGCTCTTTCTTTTTTTCTTTCTTTCTTTCTTTCTTTCTTTCTTTCTTTCTTTCTTTCTTTCTTTCCTTCTTTCTTTCTTTTTGTGATACAGAGTCTTGCTTTATAATCCAGGCTGGCCTTTGAGTCACTAATGTAGCCCAGGCTGCCTCTTGAACTCATAACATCTTCCTGCCTCCCCCCACTGAATGCTGGGATTACAGGCAAGCACCAACTAGACCAAGTTTGTAATAAAAGTAATTTCAAGGAGAAAAGAGGGAAGAAAGAGAAAATGTGGAGGCTTCTGATTCACTAACAGGGCAAAGTTAGCTGAGGATAAGATACACACATGCTAAACACAGGTTCCCCTCTCTCCCACTCCTAACGGACAAGAAATCTTTCAGTAGCTACTATAAAGCATAGGCTGAAATACATAAACCAGCACAAGTGGCTGAAGGAGAGGCTGTCACCAAGACATGAGTAGCCATGCACCAGGGAAGGCTCCAAGGGGACAATTTAGGACCTGCCTGAAATCAGACAGATAACTGTCAACCCTTCTGCAAATTCTCTTCATCCACCCTGTGGATAGGCAGAAGCACGTGGGGGTGACTTGCTACATGGACATGGGGTTTAGAGGTCAGAGGCAGAGGGGGCAGGGAGAACCCATGGGAATAGGATGTGTTGGATCCAACATCTTCCGCATATTGCAGCTGGTGCCATACATACATAAAAGGCTGTAGTGAGCACATGCAGCCATGGTAGACAGGCCAGGGAGAATGTCCCTTGGAGGATGGTCCTCTCACTAGGAATACTGGACATCAGAGAAAGACAGAGCTAGGTTAATGGATACTCCATTAGGAATGGAACAAAGTCATCCAAACAAAACATAAATTAAAACTAGATACAGTCAGGCATGGTGACACATGCCTTTAATACCAGTACTCTGGAGGCAGAGGCAGGTAGATCTCTGTGAGTTCCAGGCCAGCCTGGTCTACAGAGTGAGTTCAGGATACTTAGGGCTACATAGAGAAACCCTGTCTTGAACAACTAAAACCAAAACCCAAACTCAAACCAAAACCAAAACCAAAACCAAAACCAAAACCAAAACCCAAAAACTAATCAACCAAACAAAAAACCTGGGTGTAATGGTGCATGCCCTGTAAACCAGCACTGTAGAAGCAGAGGCTGGAGGATTAGAAGTTCAAGGTCATCCTCAATTACATAGAGAATTCAAGGCTAGCCTTGGCTACATGAGATGCTGTCGAAACATTCATCTACCCACCCACCCAATCAACCTACTAACCAACAAACCTACCAACCAAGCAATATACCTACCTACCAACCAACCAAACTACCTACCTACCAACCAACCAACCAACCAACCAACCAACCAACCTACTTACCAACCTACCAACCAAACAACCAAATAACCAAACAACGTACCTACCAACTGACTAATAAACCAACCTACCAACCAGCCAACCTCATGGTTAGACATAGCCTATGACCAAGTTACTAAGCTAAAAGACTAGATGGTTCAGTGGGAAGAACTAGGGAATGTCCCCAGAGCTTGCAGGGGCATGCTACCTGCATAGTAGCATGAGGCTAGGGATTTGTGCCTGAGTGGGTAGAGCACTCACCTGGCATACAGGAAGCTCTGGGTTCCATTCCTAACACTACATAAACCAGTTGTAATCCCATCACAGGGAAGGTGGAGGCAGGAGGATGAAGAGTTCAAGGTCATTTGGGGTTATAGTGAGTTGGAGGCCAGCCTGGGCTACATGAGATCCTGTCTCAAACAAACAAATAACACCTCCTACCCCCAAAAAACAAATAAAAAGAATGAGAGGCAGCATCTAACAGTCTCAGCTGCAAGAAGACAATGGGTGATAGGACTTAAAGTTCTAAGAAAAAATAACTTTGTAATTAGGATTCTATGTTTAGCCAAACAATGACACAAGTGTTAGAAAAATGGGGAGAAGTTTTCACCACACATTTAAAGACTCAAAAAGTTTCCAGGCCCCACAGTCTCTTAATGAATAACCAGTATACACTGGCCAAGAGAGAGGAGCCTCAGCAGGAAGAATAGGAAAGGACAGGAAGGCCTGTGTGACAGGCTGGATGCTTGTTCCTCATGTTGACATACTAAGGCCCCAGGACCTCAGACTTTCCCTGTGCTCCAAGACAGATAAGTGAAGAAATAAACAAGTCTGGGGCTGCTGGCACATGCCTCAGAAGAGGAGGGATGAGGGCCAGTCACCCTCAGCTACACAGTGAGTTCAAGGCCAGTCTGGACCACACTGTCTCAAAGAAACCCATTTGGATTTGGTTGATAAATCAAATCAAAAGATAGAGGATTTAAGAATGACACCAGACTGAGTCTGTCACAGTGGGGCACACATAAGTAAATAAGTAAATAAATATACATAAATAAATGTAATAAAGAAGTGGTATAGTTTTATAGGAGAATAGACTTTGAGGATTGCAGCTTTGAAGGGGACAAAGAGTTGTGAGGACTGGGAAGCTGGCTTGGTTGTCCAGGCGCTCTCCACACAAGCACAGGGACCTGAGATCAGAGCCTCAGCACCCATGTAAAAATCTGGCATGGTGGTATGTGCACACACATCTAACCAAACCTGCACCAGCACACGAGCACACAGGACAGAAAGACAGATACACACACACACACACACACACACACACACACACACACACGCGCGCGCGCGCGCGCGCGCGCGCGCGCGTGCGCACATGCTCACGCGTGTGTGTGTGTGTGCTTCCTTTAAACTTTTCATGCCTCAAATCAGCTTTGACGTGTACAGAACAAAATCTAGAGAAACGTAAGTAAACCAGTAAAGACGTCATCACAGTCACACGGTTCTCAGAAAGTGGACGGAAGAGCATGTTACAACTGACAAAATAAAGAATTTGCTCTCAGAGAGACCCAGAGCCCAGAACCCGGAGTCTGGGACCTAACAAAGCACAGATGCAAACTTTTAAAAGATTTTATGAAATTTCACCAGATTAAACACCAAAGAAAGTTCCAACAATTGAAAAAAAAAGCAGAACAATAAATGGCTTACTTGTAGGCAAAACAATATAATGTTTATTTTATTATTTAAAATGTATTTATTCATTTGTTATTTATTTAGTTGTGCATGTGAGATTGTATGTGAGTGTTGGTGCTACAGCACACATGTGTAGTTATCCAAGGACACCTTTTGGGAGCCTGTTCTTTCCTTTCACTGTGTGGGTTTGGGGATTGAATTCAGGTCATCGTTATGCTTGGCAGCAAGCACCTTTATCCAGTAAGCCATTTTGTCAGCCCCAATGGTAAAAAATTTAAAGAACACAAATGCAATTATCTCTAAGGTATATACTAGAAATTTAAAAATGTGAAATAAAGGTCTTTACAGATGAGCAATAATAAGAGTATGAGATATCTGCACGGATGAGAAATCAGCTAGGTGGCAAAATACAGTAGAAACCGACAGGGTTTGTGGTGTGAAGCAGATCTTTAGAACAAAGAGCAAAAGACAGTCAACATCCCACAGCCAAGAAACCCTCTAGTGCATGGGGAGAGTTCGGTGAATAAAGTGCTTGCTGTCCAAGTGTGAGGACCTGAGTTCAGATCTCAAGAACCCAGGGAAAGCCAGGAACTGTAATGCAAGTCTGCAGACCAGTGCTTCTGTGAGGAGATGGGTCAGGTTTGGAGGTGAGGGAGGAAGGTGGGAGGGGTAAAGGAATGGGGAGGGGTTGGGGGAGAGGCAGGGGTATCACAGCAGGAAGGTGACAGGGGCTTAAGCCAGCTAGTCACACCATATCCACAATATCTTCAGAAATGAAGCTTGTTTTGGCTCAGCTTGATGTCTCCACTCTTACACAGGTCAGGACATCCTGCCTAGGGAATGGTACTGCCCACACTGGGCAGGGCTTTCCTGTATCAGTTCATTTAATTAAAGCAGTCTCCCACAGACACGCATACAGTCTAACTTGATATAGATAATCCCTTAGTGAGACTCCTTTCCCAGGTGACTCCAGGTTTAGTCAATTAAAGCATTGCAGCCCAGAAGCTCATACAGGTTACTGCCCTCGTTTTACAAAGCAGTAAGCAACAGTGGACCTGCCTTGAACACAGTTGTCCTCGGATCTTCACGTGTGTGTTAAGGCACGTACACCCTCCCATACAGGTTAAATATTAGTGCATAACTAGGGCCATATCACAAAACAATGTAGAGAATAAAATAAATATTCAATAAGCATTTGATCATATGCTAGCAGAGTTGCAAAAAAAAATTTACATTTTTCCCTGCCCCTTTGCCAACATAATCTGCAGATAGATGAATGACTTAGAAATTAAATAATAAATTCCAGATGTATTAGAGGGAAAAAAATTAAAATATGTTTATAACCTTGGGATAGGAAAGGCCTTCTTAAACAAGGCGTAATATGCTAATGTCATTTGGGGGAAGATTGATGCTTCAAACTACATCATAATTTAAAGCTCCAGCCTGGTGAAAAACAGCATGACAAAGTTAAAATATAAGTTATGGTCCAGGGAAACATCTGTAATATACGAAACGGCAATGAACACGTACATCATCAATAAGAGAAAGACACTGTAGAGCAGAGCTGGAAATCCAGGCAGCAAGTCACCGAAGCTTATGTGGCCAAAGAACGAGGTGACTGGGAGGGTTGCTAACGGGACTAGAGATGTGTGGGATTCGCCATGATCTGTAAAAACGGGCAGTGGGGGCTGGGGAGATGGCTCAGTGGGCAAGAGGCTTGCTGTCTAGGTGTGAAGACCTGAGTTTGGATGCTCAGGTACACAGACAACAGGATGTGGTCGTGAACACTCATAACCCCGGTGCTGGGGATGGAGACAGGAGGATCCTGGGGGCTCTCTGGCTAGCCAGTCTAGGCAAACCAGTGAGCTCCAGGTTCAGGGAGAGACTCTAACTTGAAAACAGGGTAGAGGAGCCAGAGGGATGGCTCCGCAGTTAAGAGTATGCATTGTTGGATGAGAGTTCCTTCCACAGTACCTGTGTTTGCTGGTGGCTCACAGTTGCCTGTAACTGTAGGCACCCACATTCATGTGAACACGCTCATGTGATACACATGCATACAAATAATTAACAAATGTTTATAACAAAGCATGGGAGTGGGGCTGGAGAGATAGCTCAGTGGTTAAGAGCACTGGTTTTTCTTGCAGAGAACCTGAGTTCAGTTCCCAGCAAACCACATGGTAGCTCAGGACACCTTTAACTCCAGTTCCAGAGGATCAATTGCCCTTTTCTGATCTCCATGGACTGCATCCATGTCACACACACACACACACACACGTGAGCGAGAGCTCATACACACCTGGTACTATAGTCAGAATAACTGTTTACTCTCCAGAAACCATGCACTGAGATCCCGATCTCTACACAGTCAGTCAGGAAGGGAGGTAGAACACCCTGCTTTTGGAAGAGATTCTGGCTTAAGGATAGAGCCCTAACAAGAGTGGGGTCCTGTTTCTGTTGCTGTGATAAAACACTCAGCGGCAACTGTGAGGGACAAAGGGTGTTGATGACCTACACTTTCAAGTCACAGTGCATCACTCAGGGAAGTCAAGGTGGGAACTTGAAGGCTACATTGCTTGCTATTCCACATAGTGTTATCTGGCCAAAGAACTCACTTCACAGCCAGAGAGGAGTGAGTCAAGAACCACCATAAAGGGTATTTCTTGTTGCCCCAGTAGATAGACCTATGCCCAGCTAGCTTTCTTACACAGTCTAGAACCACCTGCCTAGGGAGTGTTGCCACCCACAGTGGGTTGGCCCCTCGTACATCAGTTAACAATCAAGACAATCCCTCATAGATATTCCCACAGGCTGATGTGATGCAGATAATTCCTCAATTGTAAGTCTCTTCCCAGATAACTGTGCCTAGTCAACAGTTAAATCTAACTAGACAAGTGGGAATATCTTCATAAAATAGGCCTACAGGCATGTCTGGTCTCCTCTCCCAACGTGGAGGCACCATCTAAGACGAACTGAGCTGCCAGCAACTTGGTCTTATACTTCTTATGCTTCAGAACGGTGAGAAATAAATGCTGTTTACAAACCACACAATTTCCAGTATTTTTTTTTTAGAGTAGCCAAGGTGGGTTAAGCCACTTGACAGTTTCATGTTGACCTCTGACCTAGGGAAGTGGCCACCCCTCGACAGTGGGAGGTGGGTATTAACGGCAACTCACACAAGACTGGAGTCACTTAGTGATGGATAATTGTGATCATGGCTATTGACTTGACTAGACTGAGCTAGATCATAGCACTCAGACCTAATTAATGGCTTTGTTCATTGATTGAATATGCAGCTGGGCCATTGTGGGATGATGGGAGTGTGGGAGGTTGGTACATATGGTTGAAGGAAGTGAGTCATTGGGCATGCCTGTGGAGGGTGTACCTCATTCCTGCCCCCTTCCTATTACTCTCTTTGCTTCCTGGCCACCATGAGGTGAGCAACCCTGCCACACACTCCTGCTGTGGAAGCAACAGATCCAGCCGATCTGGGCTTGATCCTGGATCTTACACCAGGAACCCAACGAAACCATTTCTCTTTAGGAACAAAACTATTTCTCTAAGGTACTTGTCACAGAACAAGCCTTACCCCCTCCCAACCCCCTTAAAATGCTTGATGTGATTTAAAGACGATCCCTACAACCCACAAAACAAATTAAGTAAATATCTCACAAAATGGGTACAATGTCGGTTTATAGAAAACCATAAAACACGGATGAAGGAACTCAGAGAAGACTTAAATACACTCTTGACGAGCTGATGGGCTGATTCAACTCAAGGACAATAAAAGCCCCAGCCATACTTTTGTAGACACAGGCCAGCTGAGCCTCACATTCACAGGGAAAGACAAAGAAACTAAAATAGTCACGGCGGTTTTGAAATCAGATTGTTTTTCAGACCTGTAAAACTCCCATAGTGACCAGACTCTGGAGTGTCATACCAGTGAAAGGACAGACACACAGGTCAGGGGACAGCACCATGCACAGAAATATCCCCAGAAACACTTGTGGCTAATGGGGTTTTGACAAAGGCTCAAAGGCAATCCAGCAGAGGAAGGACAGGTTTTCAGTAAATGGTCCTTGAAGATCTGGCCATCGTTCTCCAAAAGACAAACCTTAAATACACCTCAGATCTTACCCAGAAATGAATTCACAAGGGATCATATGCTTAAACAAGAAGCAAGACTGTGGCCAACATGGGGGCACATAACTGGGCAAAGTGCTGTGAATAAGAGGTTGCTGAGTGTTTGGCCCCAAATAAGACTTCTGTGACACCCGTCTCAGGGTCAGGGAAGGTCACAGATGAGGGTTCAAAGGAGGGTGAGGGATGAGGGTGAGCATGTGATGGGCTCTGCCTTCTCGATGCAATTTGACCATCACACACATGACTGTGACTACCTGCATGGGCCCAGAGAAAAAAATACAGACAGGAGGGAGGGAGGGAGGGAGGGAAGAAGGAGAGAGAGAGGGAGGAGTGTGGGAGAGTAGTTGGCATGAATAACATCACAATGCATCATATACATATATGATGTCACAATTAAAATGAATATATATGTGTATATATGTATGTATGTATAAATACACACACACATTAAAGCTGGGCAGGGGCTGGACAAATGGCCCAGTGGTTAAGAGCACTGGGTACTCTTTCTGAAGACCTGGGTTTTGTTGCTAGTACCCACAATAATGGCTCACAGTCATCTGTAACTGCAGGTCCCCGGTGTCTAATCCCCTCTTCCTGCCTTCATGACCATTGCATGCACATGTTACACAGACAAACATGCAGGTCCAAAGCCCATAAACACACTTTGGGAAACAGCTTAGCTGTTTCTAATAAAACTAAGAAATCCTATTCATATGTATTTACCATAGAAAAATGTAAACCGAAGTCACATGGAACCCTGCAAACTAGAGTTTATCCACATCTATGAACCAACTGTTCCAAACGGAATCACCAACTGGTGAATTAACAAATATGGTACATCCATACAATGGAATATTACTCAACAACCAAAAAAAGAAAAAGTGTTTGTATGTATAATGACATCGACTTATGATAACTCAGTGATCTTCAAGGCAGTAAGTGATTCAGTGAATGAGACTGGTATGGAATGCTTGTGTATTATAGAATACCACTGATCGAATATTCTTTTTTTTTTTTTTTTTTTTTTTTTTTCGAGACAGGGTTTCTCTGTGTAGCCCTGGCTGTCCTGGAACTCACTCTGTAGACCAGGCTGGCCTTGAACTCAGAAATCCGCCTGCCTCTGCCTCCCAAGTGCTGGGATTAAAGGCGTGCGCCACCACTGCCCGGCAATAGAATAGTCTTACAAAGAGAAAACCACACTGTCCCCAGCACAGCATCAACACCAGGGTTGGGATGAGCTGCAGGCGTATTAGAGAGAAACACTCCCAGAGAGCTATTTGAGAAGGATGGAGCGGTTCTGAATCCAGATTGCCGTAGTGGTTACATGAACCCCACACAGGCATTAAAATTCATAGCGCTACATGCCAAAGGGAGTCAATTTTCTGGCTGCTAATTAAAACAAAAGCACCCGGGTTTGGATAATAAATTAGAAGGTCACCCTAACTAACCAGGGAGAGGGGGCTGTTTGGTGATTAATATGAAAATCCAAACAAGGACAGGGGAGGAAATTGGGATCATAAATACCTATAACGATTGCCCCTGTTGGCTGACTTGGCCACGTGTGGCTGTAAGCATCTTGCAGCGGATACCCTGCTTGCCCGTGCCTGTGATACACAAACATTACACGTGATTAGGAACGATCCCATACAGGTTCGTGTGTTCAAGTCTTGAGTACAAGATGGTGGTGTTTTTCTGGCAGTTGGAGGTCTCACTGGAGGGGGTGGTCACTGAGGGCGCTGTCTCACCCTGGCCAGTTGCTGTCTCTGTTTTCTGTCCGCCATGAGTAAGCAGCTCTGCTTCACCACACCGATGTTCTTCCCCCAGGGAGTGGGGTCAAGGGTCCTTGGAGGAAACCCTCTGAAACTGTGAGCCAAATGGAAGCTTTCCTTCTTTTAAGTTGTGTCAGGTATTTAGTTACAGAAATGAAAATGTGGCTAACACAGCACTCAACTCACAGGTAAGGAACTAGAGCTCAGGGAGACGGAATTATCCAGTACCAGAGCGGGGAGTCTAGGCAGGGGCTCTACCACTGGGCCACACCCCAGCCCCTCACTGGGGGATTCTAGGCAGGGGCTCTACCACTGAGCCATACCACCAGCCCCTCACTGGGGGATTCTAGGCAGATGCTCTATTGCTGGGTTATGCCCCTAACATCTCTGGATAGTTCTCATAGATATGCCCTGAGTTGTGTCTCCTAGGTGATTCTAAGTTTAGTCAAACTGATGAACAAGATTGATCACCATTGGCTAACTCTGTAGTTAGGGTGCTGGGACCCTAACTCAGGATATTGTGTGTATACAGCAAATGCTCTGACACATTCAGCTATTTCTTTAGCCCCACCCCCAATTCTTTTTTTTTTTGAAGCCCAGAGCTGACCACAGCTTAGCTAGCTGAAGATGGCCTTAAACTTCTGATCGTCCTACCTCCTCATCCCAAGTGCTAAGTATGTATCACCATACCCAGTGAGTGCAGGATTGAACCCGGGGCTTCCTGGATGCTAAGCAAGCTCTCTACCCACTGAGCCACAGCCAGGGCTGTAGGGAGAATCTCTTAAGAGCATCACCTGTTAATAAAAAAGCCGGTGGCCAATGAGCTGAGGCAGGAAATAGGAGGTGGGACACTATCGGGAAAAGAGAGGGTTCTGGGAAATAGCAAGAGTATAAAAGAGAGGTGTGGGGAGAGAACTGGGAGATGGGTGGAGGAGCCGTGAACCAGCAGGAAGCTGAACTCAGGATAGAAGAAAAGAGGAGACTCACACAAGATGCTGAGGAGACTCAAAGGGAGAGGTGGGCCAGGACTGAAGGAGAGGCAACCAACCAAATGGTATACAAGAACAGTTTAAACGGTTAAATAAGTTAAGAGAAAGTCAGGGAATGGACCAAAGTTTATAGCCAAGGTGTTTATTAATGAATAATTGGTCTCAGAGTTGTTGCTGTTGGTAAGTAAGTGACCAGAAAGAAAAAAATGGATTTGTTTTTAAACATGGGGAGCGATTTCCTTTCCCCACAGTGCTCAATGAGGCAGCTGTGCAGGAGAGAACAGCCAGGAAACAGGCAGGTCAGTAGTCCAGGGAGGGAGAGCATTGGGTTAGAGGTCAGAGGTCAGGGGTCAGAGGTCAGAGGTCAGAGGTCAGGGGATGAGGACAGGCTGCTGGATTCGGGCAAGAGCTGAGCCTGAAGCAGGCATTAAGTGCAGTAGATATTAATTTTAAAGTGTGCGTGTTTTACAAGTGTGCAGTGTGTGTGTGTGTGTAGATGCTCATTTATGTGTCACTGCCTTCATGTGGAGATCAGCATACAGCCTCAGCTGTTGAACTTTTCCTTCCCTTCGTATGAGGCAGACTGTCTTGCTCTTCATACCTGCATGCACCAGGCTAGCTGGCCTTGAGCCTTTTGTGGGGGGTTCCTGTCTCTGTCTCCTTTCTTATTGCAGAGACACTGAGACTGAAGGCAAATCTGGCAGTATGTGGGAGCTGGGGAACTGAGCTCAGGTGTTTATGTCTGCAGGGCAAGCACTTTAACCACTGAGCCACTGCCTCAGCCTCTTGAAGGAGTGATCTGAAGTTCTTTATATAGAGACTGGTCCCAGGATGGGATGGGGCCAATCCCCAATCCTCTCACTTGACAGGAGGCTGCTTGCTCCTTTGACTCCAGGATACTTCTAAGCAGGAGACAGAGGGCATGGGTAGGAAGTGAAGCTGCGGCTTCCGGACTCTCCAGTGTAGAATCAGGGCACTGAAGCTGTCATCCTACAGCTCTAAGGGGTCACAAAAGAGCTGTACCAAGTGGGGAAGATAGCAAGCCACACTGAACAAGCAGGTGGGCTAGCCTCATCTCTCAGGCTTTACATTGAGCTCCTCAAGGCTCTTACTGTGAGTCGAGCAGAGTCAATTACAAGAAAGAATAATTTAGTAATGGCCCCACTGTGGGCCCCCAGTAACAAGCCGGAGTGAGAATGGTGACCATGAGGGCAGAGCACATCACACCCCTCCAGGGTTTCTCCAGGAAACCTGAGGGCAGGCTTCCATCAGCATATACTCTGTGAACCACAGAAGGCCATGTGGCTGCATAGTGACTGTTGTATCTTAGCTTTTCGTGGTCAGAGGAGGGGCTGAATCTGGCCCTGTGGACTCACCTACATGTGACCTCAGAGGTAGGTGGTAAATTATGTCCTTGGAGAGTCCCTTATGAATGTTCTCATTAAATACTTACACTAATGGCAGTTTATAACCTTCCCTACCCCCATTTCCAGAATGCTCGAACAGAGCCTTGGTTGCTGGCCTAACAATCTCCTCGCTGCCCCTTCTGGCTCTAACTTTGCCTTAGCTTCCCCTCTTGAGTCACTGGGGATTCCGTGAGCATCTTCGTTGTGAGGAGCCTAACCCAACTTCAAAGCAACAGGACCCTGTAAACAGATTCTGTCCAGATGGGGTGAGGCAGGGCAGTCAGCCAGTATGGTGACGGCTCACACTGGAGCAGAAGTATCTGTCTCAGAGAGACCCAGCTGGCTCCACAAAGCCATAGCAACAACCAGGACTTCTTCAGAACACTCTTCAGAGAGAACTGAGGTGACAGCCAACCAGACCCTACCTCACGTTCGTTTCCGAAGGTGGGTCTGTTTTCACGGAGAGTACGCTGGTTAAGTCCCCCCTCTCTGATGGTCAGCACATGTCTTTTTCAGCAGTGCAGGGATGGGTGACTGGACCTAGACTGTCAAGGCTGCTGCAGCTTCACCTTTACCCCCTGAAACTCCAGCTACACCTGCATGGGTCCTAAGTAAGAGTGGGTTATAGCTGAGAGGGATGCAGAACTCAGCCTAGCTCTGAGGAGGAGCACACAGACAGAGATGCCACGTGCAGGTGAGTAAGTTCTAGCCAGTTCTAGCAGAATTACACAAGGATGGTCTGGAAATCTTCCCATGAAGCTTCCAGTAAGAAGAAAGCTGATCATGTCGGTGTTACAGTTGATTGCCAGTCTCTTAAAGCATCTATAAGGACCTGCTGACAACCAAGTTATTATCTTTATTAGGAAGAATTAAAAAAAAAAAACACCTCTTCTTACTCAACACAGCATATATGGCCATCATTAAGGGATGTCACGAAGCAAGGACAAACAACCAAACACTCTGAAGATAAAGTAGTAGTGGGTCTAGATCACCAGTCAGGGATTAAAATAATTATCACGGGTGGGGACAGCAAGGTGTGGAAGATAACGAAGCAGGGACAGTGGGTAAGGTTAACAGAAAATGGAAATGCAGAGAGGTTTGCAGCTGGTCCTTGATACTTTATGAATTCTTCTTTTTCCCACCCTTTATCCCCCTCCCCAATTCCCACCCCCATCACTACATAAGAGAGAAAGGATAGAGGGAGGGGAGAGAAATTGAGATCCCTGAATCTAATTTCTTTCTTCCTGTTTAATCTTTGAGCATGACTATTAACAAGTCACAACCAACCCTGCCGAATGATCAACAACCACCAACTCTACCTCTTGGGGCCCTAGCATTTATAGACCCCGCTAAAATGTTCTCAGAATTCCAAACACCACACCATCACAGAAACTATCTGCAGCTGGCAAAATCATGCCTCTGCTAGAGCACGAGGCAAATCACAGTTGCTGGGAAGCAGCCCCACATCCCCACACCCAGGATTAAAAGGAGAACACATTTTTATATTTCTGCATTTTTTTTTAAAAGAAACTAAAACTCCAGAATTCTCAAAACTTGTCACTATAGAGGTTGTACGAGAAACTAGAAACAAGAGAACTACAGGGCCATGAGTTTGAAGTTAACCTTGGCTACATAGTGAGTTCAAGCCAACTTGGGCTAAAAGACTTGAGATTCTGCTTTATAATAAACAAACAAGACCACAGAAACCTCGGATAAGCTTTTGTGCCTTTGGAAGTGGGGTGGAAACTATTTCCACCGCCGGCCTGTTGCTAAAGGAAGCTCATCCCTCTCCTGTCTTGGTCCTTACTGAGTCACTGGCTTCATTTGCTGGCACCAGAATGGGTTCTTCTTGGTTAGAAAAGGAGTCACATACACACAGGTAAATAAATAAATCAATAAATGCTAAAATATAATTCACACTTAAAACAGCAGGAATGGGTGTGATGATTCATGCCTATAATCTCAAGATTTGGAAAGGTGAGGCAGGAGATTTCAAGGCATTACTGATCTACTTAGGGGACCTTCCCTCAAAAGGACTCAATATAGGCTAATAGTGAGGAACTGGGGTGTGGTTCAGTGGTAGAGCCCCTGCCTAGAATCCCCCAGTGAGGGGCTGGGGGCGTGACTCAGTGGTGGAGCCCCTGCCTAGAATCCCCCAGTGAGGGGCTGGGGTGTGGCTCAGTGGTAGAGCCCCTGCCTAGAATCCCCAGTGAGGGGCTGGGATGTGGCTCAGTGGTAGAGCCCCTGCCCAGAATCCCCCAGTGAGGGGCTGGGGTGTGGCTCAGTGGTAGAGCCCCTGCCCAGAATCCCCCAGTGAGGGGCTGGGGTGTGGCTCAGTGGTAGAGCCCCTGCCTAGAATCCCCCAGTGAGGGGCTGGGGTGTGGCTCAGTGGTAGAACCCCTGCCTAGAATCCCCCAGTGAGGGGCTGGGGTGTAACTCAGTGGTAAAGCACCTCTCATGTGCAAGGTACTGGATTCAATGCCCAATACTACAAACAAAACTTTAAAAAAAATTATAGACAGACTTCCAAATTAAGCAAGAAGTTTCCCATAAGCCACAGTGTCCCCCAATCTTGCCCTCAGTGCTCTCCTTGAACTCTCAGGTCATTAGGTTAAGGCCAATGACGAGTAAGTATGTGGTCCAGGAATCAGAGGAGCTCCTAGTTTTCACCCAGCTTATCCCTTTCCTTATTTCTGTGTTTTCTCCTCAGACTCGACCAGACATCATTTTGTCTCAACCTGCTTCAGGCTATGCTATTTATATTGCAGGGAACAGCACTTTTGGCTTGTCAACTCTCTCTGTGGGAACTATATGTGCACACAGAGCACCTCACAAACTTATCAAAATGAAAATCTGAATCCAACAGGCTCAGGGTGGGGCCTGAGAGTACCTTCCTGACAGCCCAGGTACAGGTAGAAGCTACTATCCCAGTGATAGTGTTGAATAGTCAAATGTGAGGCAGCTTTTGGTCCTGATGCAAGCATTTTCCATCTTGATTGAGATTGTGGCTACATAGCTAAAGACGTTTATTAAAACCCACTGGGTGTGTGCTTAAATGAGTGTGCTTTATAGTCTGTAACTTATACCGTATATTAGTTCCTTTTGTCATTGATGTAGTAAAACATCCGACAGAAGCAGTGTATGCAAGGCAGGGTGTGATGGTGTTTACAGTCACCTTGACACAGTATATGTTCACCTGAGAAGAGTCTCAATGAATTACAGTCACCTTGACACAAAGTATGTTCACCTGAGAAGAGTCTCACTGAGGGACTTACACCATGTGTGTGGGGGATCGTCTTGATTGTTAGTTGATGTGGGGACACCCAGCCCACCATGGGTGGCACCATTCCCTAGGCAGGAGATCTTGACCTATCCAAGTGTAGAGATGGAGCTGAGAAGTGAACACGAGTGCATTTATTCTTTGATCTTGACTATGGACGTGACGTGACCAGCTGCCTCAAGTTCCTGCCTTGACTTCCCTGTAACTGCAAACAATAACCTGGAACTAGGAGCTAAAATAAACCCCTTTCCCCTTAGGCTGTTGTTTTGTCAGGGAGGTTTTTTTTTTTTTTTTTTTTTTTTTTATCACAGTAACAGAAATGAATCTAAAATAGAGGATTTTAGATTCCAGTTTGAGGGTGTAGTCCACTATGGCGGGGAAATCAGGGTGGCGGGAGTGTGAAGTGGCTGGTTACATTGCACACATATTCAGGAAGCAGCTGAATGTGGGGGCTGGGCTTTTTAATACTTGGGGCATACATAACTAAAATTTCCTACTGTGTTAGGAACCATCCTTCTGTAATGTTATTTTTCAGCTTACTGTGTTTGGTTCTTACTTCAGTGTACCTCAGGAGCATGTGCACCATCTATGGCAATCACAGAACCCCATACTCAGGAGTTGTGTGACTCTCCTCTGTCTCTGTGTGTGTGTTACACTTCCATGTAAAGTTTCTTGGAGAAACAATAAAACTTTGCCTGGCCTGTGTCCAAATAAATGAGGGCTTGCTTCTTGCCTTGAGGGTCCCATCTGTTCTCCTCGCTGCTGTCCATGATCTCTGTAACCTGTCCATCCATCCTGGCTTGCAGCCCTCATTCTAATGCCCCGGTGGCTTGGCTTTGCCTGTAGGACGGCATCTGCCCTCCTTGGCACAGCATCCCAAGCTCGTGGTGTTCGCCTATGCTGCCCCATGTCCTCACATCTTTGCATTAAAAAAAAAACACTCAACTCTCTCACTCTGTCTCTGTCTCTGTCTCTGTCTGTCTCTCTCTCTCTCTCTCTCTCTCTCTCTCTCTCTCTCTCTCTCTCTCTCTCTGTGTGTGTGTGTGTGTGTGTGTGTGTATTCGTGTGTTCAGTTGTTCATGCATGCAGAGGCTGAAGAAGTACAAGTGCCCTGTTCTATCACTCCTCCCATCTTATTCCTTTGAGACAGGGTCTCTCTCTGAGCCTGCAGCCATGCTAGCAGCCTGCAAGACACAGAAATCCTCCTGTCTCCACTCTCCACAGTGCTAGGTTACAGAGATGCACAGCCATACCCAACTTTTTGCATAGATGCTAGACTTTCGAACTCAGGTTCTCATACTTATACAGCAATCCCTCTTACTCACCGAGCCATCTCCCCACATCCACTTTGACTTTAACAGAACTGGAGCTAATGCATTAGGTTGGGCTGCCTGACCAGTGAACCTTAGGGATGCACTTGTCTCCAACTCTCTGGCACTGAGATTGCAAACGTGCTGAGGTTGCAAAGTGCACTGCCTTGCTTTTTTTTTTTTTTTTTTTTTTTTCATGAGTTGTGGGGCTGAAGCTCAGGGATTCATGCTGAGCCACCCTTGGCCCTGTCATAGCCTTGGCTAGGCCAGTCTCCTGACTCATCTGCCACACAAGACTCCTCTCCTGTTCCCATTATCATGTCAGCTTCTCTCAGCTGCAGGGTCTTTTAGGACCTTCTGGCCAACCTTCTTCCTAGCTCATTCTTCAGAGCAACTGCATTATCATGCATCTGACTGTTACACATCTGTCCTTTCTGCTGCTGTGGTGAGACACTTGACCAAGGGCAGCTTAAGGGAGGAGAGAGCTTAGTTGGCTTATACTTCCTGATCACGGTCCATCACCGAGGGAATTGAAGAAGGAGGTTTGAGGCAGAAACTAGGGATGAATGGTACTTGCTGGCTTGTCCACTCATTACCTTACTTAGCTGAGGACCAGCTGCCCCGGCAACAGTGGGTGAGAGCCTCCTACATTAATTAGTAACCAGAGAAAACCCTTACAGACATGTCCACAGACCAGCCTGATAAGATAATAATTGAAACCTTTTCTAGATGATTCTAAGCTGTGTTAAGTGCTAACTATGACACCAGATGACACTCAGTGGGGTGGTGACCCATCTTTTCCTCATTGACTTCTTAGAGACAGGGTTTCATGAAGCCCAACTTGGCCTCCAACTCACCATGTAGCCAGTGATGATCTATTTCCCTGATGCCATGACTGCAGGTATGTGACACCATACCTGATTTATTCAATGTTGGGGCTGGAACCCAAGACTTTGTGCATGCTAAGCAAGTGCTCCACACACCGAGACACATTTCTACCTGTCCCTGTCTGACTTCTTAGTACATCTTAGAGTGTCTGTACATGGTAGTCCATAGTCGTGTGTGTTAAATTCATGTGTTAAATGTGTATGTGTGTATGTATGTCACATGCATTGTTATGTATATGTGTATTGTGTGTATGCATGTATGTATGTGTGTGTTCTGTGTGTGTATGTATATTGTCTGTATATGTTGTATGTGTGTTGTGTGAGTGTGTGCATGCACATGTATGTCTTAGTTCACCGTGCTGCTGCTGAAACAAAAAACCATGGACTGGGTCATGTACAATGAACAAGATGGCTTGCAGTTCCAGAGGCTGGGTAGTCTAAGGTCAAGGAGCCACATTTGGTGAGGGTCTGTTTACTGCTTGGTGCATGTGTGAAAGTCAGAGGACAACTCTCAGGAGTCTACTCATTCCTTTTACCATGTGAGACCCAGGGATAAGCATCCTTATTTGTCCAGCCATCTCATTGGATCATTGTGTGTGTGTGTGTTTGCGTGCGCATGTGTGTGTGAGGGGCATGTATGTACTATGGGTATACATGTATGTGCGTGTGTGTGGAAGCCAGAGAACAACCTGAGTCTTACTGGCTTGGGCTCCCTGCTTTGGCTAGGGATCTGTCTGTTTCCATGTCCCCGGTGTTATATTAAAAGTGAATGTTACTATACTCAGCTTTCTCCTCCTGCTCCGCCTGCTTTTCCTGTTCCTCCTCCTGTTCCTCCTCCTCCTCTTCTTCAAATGTTGATTCTGTGACTACAGCTCAGGGCTTAACTGATGAAGTCATCTTTCCAACACCCTCCCAGAAGGAGCTTTGAGTTAGGCCATGTCACTGTCTGTGTATGTGACCACACCCCCTCCACCAGAACAGTCCCCTGGGAAGGGGCTGTGCCTCAGGCCTCTTAGAAACCACTTTCAACAGCCTCTAGACTCTTGACTACAACTGAGATTTTTCAGATTTTAAAGAAAACAAAAGTCTAATTCAGTGTTTCCAGCAGAAGCTCAAGGCCTCATTTATCTCCTGTGAAAGAAAGAGAAAAAAAGAAAATCAAACCGCAAAAACCAAGGTCCACACTTTTGTGTCTTGGAAAATTCTTAATGTATATCATTTCCCATCACAGCAAGCACTGTTCGCCACAGAGGCTGCCCAAAATAAAAGGCAAAAGAAGAGATGATTACCATAAAATCCACATGCTAATAAATAGCCTGTACAACTGCCAGGGAATCCGACTCAGTATACAGCACAGGCAAGAAGAAACACCCCAAGGCTTTGCTTAAACCAAATAATGGATGAGCAGACGGTTCTCTGGACTTTCTGGGAGACACTAATACATACAGGATCCAGCAATCCACAGGCTTTCTACGGAATGGTGGAAGATAGCATAAGATGATACCAGCATTCAAAGTGAAGCAAAGGGGGCTTGTGGATTTAGGAACAGGGATATGTTTGTCAGATGACAAAGATAGATGTGTCTGGATATTTGTACTGGGTTCCCCAGAGTGCTGGGTGTGAGCCCACTGATTCACCGGCGCTTCCTGACACAGCTGCCATAGAGACAGAATGTTCCTAACTACCCAACCAGAGAACCCAATTCACTTCAGAATTGTGTAGGAAGGAGGGAGCCATAAGGGAAATTGAGATGGATTTGGGGAGAATGCTCTCCCCACCTGCTGGGGCAGCAGCATTAGTGGCAAGGGCAGTTGTAGGGACCAGGAGCTCTGAGGGTTCCATTATGCAAGAAGGAACTCTGGACTTGCACTTGGCCAGGTTGTTAAAGAAGCTGAGCTGTGAGCCAGGAGATGACTCAGTTGGTAAAGGCTTCACTGCACAAGCACAAGGACATGAGCTCAATCCCCAGGACCCATGAGGAAAGGCTTGGTGTGTGGTTCAGTTGTGCAATCCCAGTACTGGAGAGTTGAATATGGGCAGCTTCTTGGAGCTTGGTGGCCAGCCAGCCTTGCCACATTGGTTAACTCCAGGTCCCAGTGAGAGTCTGTGTCTCAAGAAAACAACGCGAGGGCCAGTGAGATGGCTCTGAGAATAGAGAGGCTTGCTGCCAAGCCCGATGTCCTGAGTTTGTCTCCTGAAACCTATGTGGTAGAAAGAGAGAACCAACTCTTTGCAAATTATCCTCTGACCTCCATACACATCTGTGACATGTGTGCCCCACAATAACTGCCAAAAAAAGAAAAAGAAAAAAGAAAAGAAAAATCCAAGAGTAATGACTTCTGAGAATAATATTCAAGGTTAACCTCTGGCTGCCACATGCATGTGCACACATATGTATACCTACACACATATAAACACACACACTATTAAAGATAGATGAACCACAGCCTGTATCCAACATCTGTATTTACTCCATTTCTCACTGGCTTCAGGGAAGTCAAATGGTCCTATCTTCCAGAGGAAGATGCCCAAGGTCAGAGCAAGAGACTGATGACAGGATATGTGCCCAGAGAGGTCAATTAATAAAAATCAAACTTCACTTTACAGAAGGCTCCGTTGCTCTCATCCCATCCTTCACCCACTTAGCTTGTAAGCGCCTCTGGGCAATTCTGTGGAGCAGGAAGCCAAAGATTATTCATCTTCATCATGTTTCATGAAGAAACAAAACTTTAGGGGCAGCGAAGTGTTTTATTCAAAGTCGCAAGGTCACCATGGAGTTTTATAGAAGGTAGAGAAGAAGAAAGAAGACGGTCCAGGCTGCCTTTTGCAGCTTCCTGCCCACAGCAGACATTAGCAATCGATCCCAGAACTCTCTACCACCGAGTTGGGATTCTCTGTGAAGTGCTCCTGGAAGTCATTACCAGTTGACTGGAATTGGCCACTAAAACAGAATCCCTTGAACTTCTAATCCCATCTGCTCTTCTCTGACTAATGGAAAAACGGGGAGTCACTGTGGAATGAAGGGACTTGCCCAAGATCGCCCTGTGGCTCAGTGATACAAAACCTAAGTCAAAGCATCTCCCTTCTAAATGAGTTTCTTATACTGTTTATTTAAGATGGAGTTTTAAAAAGTTTCAGTGTGTGTGTGTGTGTGTGTGTGTGTGTGTGTGTGTGTGTGTGTTGGCCAGCGTTGTCTTCCATTACTATATGCCTTCATGTCTTGAGAGAGTCTCTCACTGAACTCGAAGCTCACTGTTTTTAGCTAGGCTGGTCAATCAAACTTTTCCCTAGAACCAACTGCCCAACTACATACAAATACCTAAAAACAAAACAAAACAAAACAAAACAAGAACCAAAACCAAAGCTGCTGCTTCTTCCAAGGCTTTAGTGAGCCACAAGACTCTTTTTGGAGGCAACATGTGAATTATCAATGTCAATAAAATGCAGTTTTACTTCAAACTAGTAATAATTCCCTAAGTCTCAAGGGCTACTGGCTCCGGGCTTCTGTTCTCATTTGACAAAAGCTAAATGCTGCTGGTGTGATGGTTCACCAGGTCAAGGCACTTACAGCCAAGCCCGACCACCCAGATCTCATCTCTGGGGTCCACACAGTGGAAAAGAAAGCTGACTCTCACAAGCTGTCTTCTGACTATCTCACCTTACCTGTGTCACGTGTGTCTCCCCAAAAACAGAGAAAAGAGAGACATGCTGGGCAGTCTCCTGTGTGAAGACACACACCTTTAATCTTAGCACTTGGGAGGCAGAGACAGGCAGATCTCTGTAAGTTCCAGGACAGCCTGGTCTAGTGATTGAGTTCTAGACAGCCAGGGCTACACAGAGGAAAAAAAAAAACAGAAAGAAAGAAAGAGAAAAGAAAAGAGAAGAAAAGAAAGAAAAGAGAAGAAAAGAAAGAAAAGAGAGAGAGACCTTAAGATCTTGTGGCTGTGAAGCCAGCCACCAGGACAAACACCCTGAGCACAGGTGGCCATCCCATCCCCACCCATGGGCTCCACTATGAGAAAGACAGAAGACACCACATCTGTAGTCACTAGATGGTGACCAGCAAGCGTCAGACCAACCAGGCCATGTAGACACTCTGTGACAATGACACTGTCAAAGTCAGTGCCTTGGCTATGAATGCTGGGAAGGTGTCTTAGTTTCTATAGCTGTGAGAAGCCATCATGATCAAGACAACTTATAAAATGAAGCATTTAATTGGGGGCCTGCTTACAGTGCCAGAGGGTGTGTCCATGATCACCATCGTAGGAGGCATAATGGAGGGGGGGAAGGCATAGCACTGGAGCAGTGGCTAAGAGCTCATATTCCGATTCAAAAGATGGAGGCGGAGAGACAGTCTGGGCCTAGTGTGGACTTTTGAAATCTCAAAGCCTACCCCTAGTGACACACTTTCTCTAACAAGGCCACACTTCCTAATCCTTCCCAAACAGCTCAACAACTGGGGACTAAGCATGGCAATATATGAGCCTACCGGAACCATGTTCATTCAAACAGCCACCGGAGGAGAAGGTACCTACTGATTCAGAGTCAGATGGCCCGGACATTGCCAGCAAAATTGGACTGAACCTGGCTGAGTCCAGTTGTGTGACCTAAGTACATTTTTTTTTCTTGTTGTCAGTGCTGAGAATTAAGCCTAGAGGCTCAGGCAGACTAGGCAAAGACTACCATGGAGCTGTGTTCCCAGCCCAGTGTACAGCTTTCACCGAAGCTTACCGATGGTAGAACGGGGGAAAAACTACAGTATGCTATGAAACCTCAGCCAAACGCACGGAGGAGTTTCCCAGACCTGCCTGAGTAAGGGAGGCAGGAGACGGAGAGGATCCTGTATGGCTGCATTTGTGAGAAGGTCTGGGCAGGCTAGCCAAGGCTTAGGGAACTTAGGGGAGAGTTTACCTTGGGGCCAGCTATTGGGAGGGTTTGCGAGAGACACCCTGGAGGTCTATGAATGACCCATGTCTAGATCTGATTGGCTTTACATGTATACAGGAAATCTCTCTCGTCCTAGATTCTCTTTTAGCTGCACGAAAATCACTGTGTGGAAATGACACGAAAATAGAAGTGAAACTCTACCTAGGGGAACAAGGTGGGGGGAGGGGAGAGGCGGGGAATGGGGTGGGGAGGGGAGAGGCTGGGGAGGGTGTGGGGGAATGGCCCCATACAGCCCCGTCCAAGAGAACCACGCTAACACATCAAGCTGTACGGGTAAGACTGAAGCAAACAGTGTATGTTCTATCTTAATGAGATCGAATCCTGATCCAGGGAGATGAGTGAGTAAGAATGTTTGCTGGGTGATGATGAGGACCTGAGTTCAAATCCACAGTGCCCACATAATAGCGGAGTGTGGTCACATGCTTGTCTGGAGACAGTTGGCTTGCTGGGGCTTGCAACCTCCTGGCCTGGCTGCAGGTTTAGTTCTTTCACGAGAAGAAGGTGCACGGTGATGGAGCAGAACATTTGACATCCTCTTCCGGCATCACACGTATGTTCACACTTGCACATACATGTGCACATACACTCACACATATACCACAATGATATAGGAGAAGAAATGGTGCCAGGTGTGGCATGGTGGCACATGCCTTCAGTCCCACCAAGAGGCAGATGCAGAAGTTTGAGACCAGCCTAGACTACAAAGCAAGTTCTAGGCTAGCCAGGGCTATATAGTGAGACTCTCTGTCTCAAAATAGACAAATAGGTGGGGGTTAGCAAGATGGCTCAGTGGTTAAAAGCTCTGGCCGAGGGTTCAATTCCCTGCACCTATGTGGCTGCTCACAGCCATCTGTAATTCTAGTCCCAGGGGATCCGATGTCCTCTGTGGGTCATGATTAGGCTTCACAAAGCCCTCTCCTCTCCTCTCCTCCACTCCTCTCTCCTCCCCCCATCCCCTTTCTCTTTCTTCCCAAATTTGTGTGTGCACACATGGGTGTGTATGTATGTTTACCCACATGCATGCATGTGGAGGTTGGACATTGACTTTGCAGATTTTACTCAGTTGTTTTGAGACAGGGTCTCTCTCTGAATCTGGAGCTCACTGGTAGTCTAGACTGGTTGAGTCCTCCTGTCTCAATGCCCCCTACCCAGTGCTTGTTGGACTCTGCTAACTAAGGTCGAAGTCTAACATTACAAGAAAGCCCTAAATTCAGTGCAAAATGATGGACTTCCTTTACCAGCACGGCTTCCCCGTTCTCTGACCTTGTCTGAGGAGCTCAAAACCCCCATACCTTCTACCTGTAAATGTCGTGTAGCCTTGGTGAGATTACCCATCCAGCAAGCATCTGAGATTTCTGGAATGCCTCCACATGCTGATGAGGCATCCCAGTGCCTTAGCCCTCAGCCAATGAACTTGCCATCCCTGGATATTCCTACCCCCTCTCCCCAAACTATATAACTCTTGATTCACCCCTAATGGAGTAGATTTGTCTCCCCGAAGCTGATCCTGGAGTGCCGTCATCTCTGTTGTACTCATGGGCCTTCCAAAACCCTGTTTGTTGACTCTGCTTCCTTTGTCCTCGTGGGCTGGTGACCAGTGACCCCAGGGAGAAGGGAGACCACAAGTGCTGGCCGGTTAAGAAAGCCCAGCACTCAGCTTTCAAGTGAGCGCTGGGGTTCATGACCTAGGTCCTCCTGTCTGGGCAGCTTCACCCACGGAGCCAGCCCTCTCCTCAACCCTCTTACCCAGTTTTTGAGGCAAGGTGTTGCTATGCAGCCCAGGCTAGCCTTGAACTTCTTTCTATCAGTTCCCCAACGTTATGGCTGGGAACCTTCTCTTCATCTCTTTTTTTTTTCATCAGACTGGTTTGAATGTTTTTAGTTCAGCAGTTCAAACTGGTATCTCCTTCAGTGTTTACTGCACACCCGTGAGTGTGTGTCTGAGTGTGTCTGTGTGTGGATTGCTTGTGACCAAGTCTCCATGGCTCTGCTCATTTTCTGTTTGTTCATGTCTGTTAGCGCTTTCCACATGACCTCTCTTACTCTGGGGTAGGTGGGGTTCCTCCCAGGTCTATCCTGTGTCACCCACACACCCATTCTGTCTGTGGCCTAGAGTTGAGTCACTTTGAAAGGGACTGTCTAGCTCTCACAGCCTAAAATATTTTTTGTTTGGATCGTTCAGGATAAAGTTAGCAGATTCCAGTGGCTAACTGACTTATGAAGGAAAGGACTGTTTGTCTATCTACTGTTTTACACTTCGGCTTTACTCTGCCTCCTATCCTAATAATAATCAAAACAAAAGGAAACATTCAAAGCAGATGCCGGGGAGTATTTGCTTTACATGAAAGTACTGTGTTAATTTTAGGATGATACCTTTACTTTTTTTTTTTTTTTTTTTTTTTTTTTTTCTTTCTGATGTTTAATTTTAGGGGGAAAAAAAAAAAAAAAAACCAGACAGGCTCTCACTAAACTGCCCAGATTGGTTGAGCACACTCTGTAGCTCTGGTTGGATTTGAACTTGCCATTCCCCATTTCTACCACTTTCTACCTCAGCCTTCTAAGTAGTTAGGACGATAGGCCTGCATTACCATGTCCATTTAGGGAGCAGTGTGTGTGTGTGTGTGTGTGTGTGTGTGTGTGTGTGTGTATGTGTATGTGTTGATTTGTTTTGTTTTTTAAGTTCACATAGAAGGCAGACAACAATCCTGAGTATTATTGGGAATAGTGCTGTTTCCCTGGATAGGGCCTCTCAGTATCCTATAGCTCCTCAATTAAACTAGACAGAATAGCCCACAAACCCAGGCATCCTCCCGTCTCCAAATCCCCAGTTCTGAGATTAGAGCTGCATGCCAACCTGCCCAATTGTCACATAAACACTAGGGATTGAGTTCCAATCCTCACGCTGGCAATGCAAATGCTTTGTCGAGCCACCTCCCCAGGTTGGGAGGGCAATTTTTGTTTTAAGATTTGTGTGTTTGTTTTTTTTTTTTTTTTCTTTTGTTCTGACAGGGCCCTGGCTGTCTTGGAGCTAGCTCTAGGCTGGCCTCAAACTCAGAGATCTGCCTGCCTCTGCTGCCCAAGTGCTGGGACTAAACACACACTTTATACTTTATGAATGCTTCACTTTTGTGTATGTGTATGTACCATGTGTGCACTCAGTGCCCCCAGAGGCCAGAGAACATGTCAGGTACCTTGGAACTGGAGTTACAGACAGTTGGGAGCCACCTGTCTCAACATGTGGGTGTTGAGAATTGAGTCTTTACAAGAGCAAGGAGCCTTCAGCATCTGGGATGGTATTGTTTTATACGTGCACTTTGTTGAAGTCCCACAAGTCATAGGGAGCCACGCTGGGACAGTAGCCTTTTCATCTGACCCTGAGTCTGTAGTTTTTCTCATAAAGCATCCTTCTTCCTAGAGATGAGGTCAATACTAGGGGTGGCAGTGCCCAGAGAAAGCCAGAGTTCCGGCCGGTGTTGGCTTCATTCCCTCTAGGTGTGAGTGGGATGCAGAGCAGAGCCTGAGGGTGGGGTTGACCCTTACTCCAATGTCTGTGTATTCCTTAGTAAGACAGGGGCAGGAGGGAGGTAGGTATTCTAACACATGATGCATATGGGAGAGGGGTTGAAATGAAGCTTGCATGCCCTTCTCTTGCTCGACCTGACAGGAGCATCATCGAGTTAGGAATGGATGCCTGGGCCACAGTGTTGCAGTAGAGCAGATGTACTGGTGATAGGACAAGGATGCAAAGGCGGAAGGGGGGAGCAATTGTCAGGCAGCAGGACCTGGTGGTGAGCTTTTATTACTCCTGGCGTTGGGCCACGGCCACCCATTACACAAATCTGAGAGTGACCATTATAATCTCTGAGCCCTTGAGCAAATCGCCACTGCCTGAAAGGTTACCTTTCTGAAAACAGCCACCCCATTAAAACCACTGGAACAGACAGCAGGGTCCTTAGAGGAGGGGGTGGGGATGTGTGTTCATTATAGGAGGTTTGTGAGAACTATGCTCTTCCCACATGGTCTGGCTGGATAAAGAGGATGAAACCTGAGGATCTGTTCCTTGTAATTTTTCTTTGGGGCCAGGGGTGTGCTCTCTATAGTAGTACAACTGCCTAGAATCCCCCAGTGAGGGGCTGGGGTGTGGCTCAGTGGTAGAGCCCCTGCCTAGAATTCCCAAAGGAGGGGCTGGGGGTGTGGTTTAGTGATAGAGCCACTGTCTAACTTGAATGCGTCTCTGGCTTCAATCTCTAGCATTGCAAGGAAATCCCAACAAAATCCTGTCAATTTTCTTCAACAGAAAGCATTTTTTGTGGGGCTTCTTTGTAAGCTGGCTTTTCTTTTCTTTTTGTCCCCAGATTTCAACAACCCGAGTATTTTGCAGCACGCTTGAGCCAGGCAGCTGCACAAGTGAGACCAGTTATCTGAGCAACACTCTGATGTCTTTCAGTCCTCACAATCATTCTGTAAGACTGGGATTGTAAATAGGGAAACTGAGGCAGCCAGGGCAAAGAAGTCTACTCAGCTGTGCTACAGTGGGAGGGGGCAGTTAGTGATGCTGAGCCTCCAAGTCTGACCTCAAATTTTAACCTTAAATTTGTGCCTGAGGCTTGGATGTTAACAGAGAAGGTAGTGAGTGACAGATCCATTTATCCTTAAAATTCCTGTTTGTTTGGTTTTTTTGTTGTTGTTGTCTTTCTTTCTTTCTTTCTTTCTTTCTTTCTTTCTTTCTTTCTTTTTTTCTTTTTTTTTTTTTGAGACAGGGTTTCTCTCTGTAGCCCTGGCTGTCCTGGAACTCACTCTGTAGACCAGGCTGGCCTCGAACTCAGAAATCCACCTGCCTCTGCCTCCCAAGTGCTGAGATTAAAGGCGTGCGCCACCACTGCCCGACTCCTGTTTGTTTTTAAAAGTAGTGTTCCTATGTGGAGCCCTGGCTGTCCTGGAACTCACCCTATAGACCATGTTGGCCTCAAACGCAGAGATCCACCTGCCTCTGCCTCCTGAGTGCTGCCACTAAAAGCATGTACCACCACTGCCTGGCTTCCTTTAAATATATTTTAAAGGATTTATTTTAAATAACATATGAATGTATATGTCAGTGTGTAGGTATGCACATGTAAGTGCAGTGCCCATGGAGGCCAGAAGGGGGCACCATATCTCCTGAAGCTGGGCTTACAGGTTGTGAGTTGCTGACAAGAGTTCTAGGAACCAGCTTGTCTGCAAGAACAATACTTGCTCTTAACCACTGAGACATGTCTTCAGCCCCAGGACATCTTTTATAACTGCCCCAAGTACCATAAAGTACTGGTTCTCAGCCTTCCTAATGCTGCCACCCTTTAATACAGTTCCTCATGTTGTGGTGACTCCCAACCATAAAATTATTTTTGTTGCTACTTCATAACTGTAATCTTGCTACTGTTGCGAATCGTAATGTAAATATCTGTTTTCTGAAGGTCTTAGGTGACTCCTGTGAAAGAGTTGTTCAACTCCCAAAGGAGTCCGGATCCACAGACTGAGAACTGCCGCCATAGAGGATGCTGTAAACATCTCTCTGACTCTACAGATGATGACTTCACAGAGCTCAGCAGGCAGCATACAGACCTAAGACCCTGTAGATGGAACACGCACACGCACACGCAGAGAGAGACAGAAAGAGAGACAGAGACAGAGACAGACAGAGACTTTGAGCTGGGGATAAAGCAGGTCAGTGGTAGAGCCCCTGCCTAGAATCCCCCGGTGAGGGGCTGGGGTATGGCTCAGGGATGGAGCCCCTGCCTAGAATCCCCCAGTGAGGGGCTGGGCTGTGGCTCAGTGGTGGAGCCCCTGCCTAGAATCCCCCAGTGAGGGGCTGGGGGCGTGGCTCGGTGGTAGAGCCCCTGCCTAGAATCCCCCAGTGAGGGGCTGGGGCGTGGCTCAGTGGTGGAGCCCCTGCCTAGAATCCCCCAGTGAGGGGCTGGGGCCGTGGCTTAGTGGTGGAGCATTACTCTAAACACAGATCCACAGTCCCGTGGGGGGAAATCTCTTGTAGGGAAGGTGCAGGAAAGCTGCACCAGAAAGTGGAGAAAGAAGCCCAAGCATCAGCCTTCCACCTCACCTCAGCCTGGGATCCTTGCTGAGCCCCGGAGCCCAGCCGTCTCCCACACGCTTCCCCTGAGTTCTGTCATCGGAGCATACTACCTTCAAGATAGGCATCTCAGGGCAAGCAGCGTCATGGTTCACGTTCTTTCTGTGGCTCCCAAGTGTCAAGTGCTGAACAGCCCAGGAAATACTAATTGATTGACTCAAAATCAAATTGTCATCCTCCCGAGAGTTTTGTCTGTCTAGGCTTCCTCTGTATAGCCCAGGCTAGCCTAGAATTCCCAGCCCTCCAACCTCAGCTTTCAGAGTGCCTGGCAACCTTATAAGTTTTACCTACAGGTATTTGCTATAGTGAGTTTTCCTTTTAGCAGCAGGTAGGATCATTCTTGTGCAGGCTCCGAGGCTGGTCGTGGGCGTGTGTGTGTGTGTGTGTGGGGGGTGACATCTCCATGTGTGACATCATCAGCCTGCTTTGCTGATACGCTCCTGATAGAATCTGCACAGGTGCAGACCACTTCTCTGTGATGCCCACGAGCTGAAGTTCCCTGGCTTTACCGTAGAAGCACACATCACAGACAGAGGGATCTATTTCCTCTTTACAGACATCTGGGGGATGGAGATGACTGGGATTCAGGGAAGGCACGAGGGTGAAGAACTGCAGTTAAATTCCTGTCTGTACACTAATTCACATGCACTGATTTCCAGGACACATTATGCATACATAGTTACTAAATAAATGTTGGGTGAGGGATCCCCTCCCCCACTTCCTAGTAGGTCATACCTTCCAGAAAAGTCACAAGATTCATAAATGTCACAAGAAAAAAAAATTTTTTTTTTAAACTACAAATTAAACTGGCTGTCTAGAGATCAAGGCTAAGCTTTTGGCCTCTGGCTAAGACGGTGAGAGGAAGCCCAGGCTTAGGCAGTGGTCCTGAGCAGTCTGCTCCCCACAGCGTAAATATATCCCGGATGATATATCACTCTCTCCTGTATTCAGTACCCCTAAGGAACAGAAGATAAGTCAACCTCCTTATCAGGTTTGGGGAGGGGACTCTACGCAGCAGGCCATTGGTACCCCAGTAGACATGTCACAGGAGGCATGTACCTCTCTTTGGAAAGCAAGGAAGGCCACTTTCTCAAGACCCTTTGAGTTACGCTGGGCTGTGCCCTGGAAACTTCCTGCCATTTAGGGGTCCAGGAGCCCCATTTGTTACCTTTCTCTCTGGCAAGAGCTAGGGAAGGAGCGGATGTTTGCAATTAGAGACCCAAGAGTTACAAAGTGAAGTCCAAAACCTTTAGGGAGGGTTGGGAAGGGGAGAGAGAGGCAGGGGAGGGGAGTACAGTGTGAATCCTTACCACCTCTCCGCACCACCTGACCTGCTGCCTCAGACTGTGCCTGGTGTCCCCACACCCCTTCACATCCCCCTCTCATCCCCAGCCCGGCCGCACCTACCTGGGGTGCTCATGCTCCGCCGGCTCCGGGTGCTTCCTCCACGCTGGTCTCCAACTTCCTCCAGCAGTGGGCTCTGCTCTCTAGCGCGCACCTGCTGAGGCTGCCACCCTTCCTGGGCCTTGGAGACCCGTAGTGGTGCCAGGCACCAGGAATCCAGAGATCAGAGAACTCAAAAGAGAGGAGAGAGAACTGGGAGAGAGAGAGACAGAGAGAGGAAAGAGAGAGAAGAGACAGAGAGAAAGTGTGTCATAGGCTGGTAGGGGCGGGGGAGAAAAATGCAAAACCATACAGGAAATGAGGCTTGAAAAAAATTGCAAAAGGTTAGAAAAAGAGATAAGGAGGGGGAGGGGCTGAGCCTGAGCCTAAGGCTTTGGGGGCCTGGCTGTAATGAGGTAAGGGGTGTGGCAGGGTGGGGACATTGCTGGGCCTGGGTCAGGGGACTGGGTGCCGAGTCCAAGGTGGCCAGGCCACTTGCTTTAAATGGGGTGAAACTGGTTCTACCTGGGCTGTCAACCAACGAGATCCCAGTGTGTGCTTAGGAGTGGTACCCCCATTTTTAGTTATTTTTAGGGTCGTTTGGAATGAGGAGTCTTGGATTTCTTCTTTGGGAGGGGTGATGTGGAAGAGGGCAGCTACTCCTACCGTGAGAGATTGAAGTTTGCTCAGAAGTGCAACCAGGAACCAGAAAGAATATGTCTCTAAAATAAGTAGCCAGCACATGGCCCCTAACACTAAGCTCAGAGACATAAGCTCGACTTAGGAGAAAACTTTTTGGAAAATTAATTAAGATTGCTTTTTAAAGTGTGTGTGTGTGTGTGGGGGGGGTGTATGTACACTAGTTTCTGAAAGATGCTGTCTGTGTCTGGCTTTACAGATTGCTCTGTAAAGGGCCTTCTGCCCTTGAGTCTCTTGCTAGACCTGGAGCTACGTTGGTGGATGGCAAGCTCAGTGACCCTCCTGTTTCCACCTTGTTTCGCTTTTTGTGGAAGTGCTTGGGATTTGAACTCAGGTCCTCCTGCTTGTACATTAAGAGCTCTTATGTGCTAAACCATCTAGAAACGGTTCAGTCTGTAAAGAAGAGCATTTCCACCACCCCATGCAAGCTGAGAAAGGAATCCACACGCTGTAACACAAACTCAAGCGCACAACGATATACAAGGGCACATACACCAGGGTGACGACTTCTCACCAACAGAATGAAAGCGTGTAGTTCACACCCACACCATGTTCCATCCAAACATGAGACTTCTGTGTGTTCTTCAGCACCCTAGTCCTCTTCCAGTCATGGTTGGTCCCACCTGGTAGCAGCACACTGAGCTCCAGCTGAGACTGGTTTTGTCCATTCAGGAGCATTGTGTTTTTACATTGATGGAGATTGGATCAGGGGTTTTCTACACAGTAGACAGGCATTCTGCTGCTAAGCCATGTCCCAGTCCCTCACAGGGTGGGGTGGGGGGGGGTGAATTATAGGCAGGGCCTCTACCACTGAGCCACACCTCAGCCCCTCACTGGGGGATTCTAGGCAGGGGCTCTACCACTGAGCCACACCCCCAGCCCCTCACTGGGGGATTCTAGGCAGGGGCTCTACCACTGAGCCACAACTCAGCCCCTCACTGGGGGATTCTAGGTAGGGGCTCTACCACTGAGCCACACCCCAGCCCCTCACTGGAGGATTCTAGGCAGGGGCTCTACCACTGAGCCACACCCCAGCCCCTCACTGGGGGATTCTAGGCAGGGCCTCTACCACTGAGCCACACCCCAGCCCCTCACTGGGGGATTCTAGGCAGGGGCTCTACCTCTGAGCCACGCCCCCAGTCCCTCACTGGGGGATTCTAGGCAGGGGCTCTACCACTGAGCCATACCCCAGCCCCTCACTGGTGGATTCTAGGCAGGTGTGCTCCTGCTGAATCTCATCCCCAGTCCCTGGTCATGACTTCCCATAACTGGAAGCAAGCACAGGCTGGCTCCCTTTTCTTTGCTCCTCTCTCTTGGTCTTCAGTTGTTGACATTTATGGATGGGATTGAATGCAGGTGTAGTCCATTAAGACTTGGCTTCCCCACTCAAATCTTTAAAAATGTTAAACTTTCAGAAAGTTTGGAAGAACAGTGTAGTGATGTCCATCTACTACCCACTACCCGATCAGTAGACATTTTGGTGCATCATAATTTCTCCACCAATCGGTCTTCCTTTCAGATGCACCTGAGGCAGGTAGCAGACACTGGCCAGGTCCTGTCTACAGAGTCCATCCTGTATGTTACTGGTGGGAGAACTGGGCTTGCCCACATATTGGGGGTTAGACCCAAGCATCAATACATCAAACAAGCTATATACTTATGTCTCTTTTTACTTTTTAAAAATTAAATAAAAATATTATGTGTGCGTTTGTTTTCTTGTGTGTATAGTTGTGTGCAAGTGTGTGTGTGTGCATGTATGGAGCGTGTGTGTGTGTGAGTGTGTGTAGGTCAGAGGTCAACCTTGGGTACTGATTACTAGGTGTTGTGCACTTTTTTTTTTGAGACAGTGTCTGTTGTTAACTTGGAATTTGTCTGGGCTGGCTGGTCAGTGAGTCAGGGACCCACCTGTCTCTGCCTCTGCAGCGCTGGGGTTGCAAGCACATGCTGCCTCGTGCAACTATTTTAAAAACATGGGTTCAGGGACTAGAGCTCAAATCTTCATGCTTGTAAGGCAACCAGTCTACCTACTGAGGTGTCATACAGTCCTTCTCAGAGAATCCTTAAACGTAAAAAATTACATGTGGCTCTTAATTTATATATTATATACCATACATCACATATCACATACCATATACCATGTATCTTATGTATTCACATATAAATTGTTATATATAATTACATATTATTTAAAAACATTATTTAAAATATACATTATTTATGTATACCATATTATACTAAATACATATTAATTTAATAATAAATAGTTAATAATAATTATTTAATAATAAATAACATATACTTAATGTATGTATCTCGCTCTCTGTATGTATAAATATACATTATTTATATGTACTAATATTATATGTACTATATATACACTATAATATATAAGTACCATATACACTATATTATATATTATATTTAAATATATATTATTTTAAAACTATGTGTATGTGTTTCATGGTTTCTCTGTAAGTGTGTGTGTTGTGTGTTGTGTGTGTGTGTGTGTGCACATGAGTGCAGGTGCCTGCAGAAGACAGGGGAGGATTTTTGAACCCCTGGGACTGGAGTCTCAGGAGGTTGACAGTCATCCAGTGTGGGTGCTGGAACAGAACTTGGGTCTTTTGCAACAATAGCAATTGCCCTTAACCAGTGAGCCATTTCTCCATCCACTAAAGCTTACAGGAAGGTCTTGGCTATGTGATGAAGTGAGTTTTGGTAAGTGTACCATGTGATGCAGACGCTCCTGAAGACACAGGGCTCTGCAGTGTAATATGGCTGTGTCTAGGTACTACTGAGTAGCTGCATGGGGGACTCCTATGAATAGGCCCTAAATTTTAAATTCTGTTTCATTTTAGTTGATCCTAATCTAAATCTAGGAACCATTATTCAATTCTGTCACCGCAAAGCTTTCAAGTATACTGAAGCAGTTTAAATTCCAACCTACTTAGAAATCTCACGGAACTTAGGAGAGACCAAGTATTTCTGAGGAAAACAATGTTAGTTGATGGGCTGCAAGGTTTGAAGACACTAGAGTTGGATAACTCATATACACCAGGTGAGCCATAGGGTGGAGCAATGGCTCAGTAGATGAGGGGCTTGCAGTGCCAGTATGAGAACTAGCATTCATATCCCCAGTACCCGTGTACATTGTGGGCAGGCATGGAGGGCCTTGAGTGTAATCTCAGCTTGTGGGAAGCAGAGATGGGGGGTTTCCAAAGCCAGCTGGCTAGCCAGACTAGACCAGTCTGTAAGTTCTGGGTTGAGCAAGAAGCCTCAGTAAAGAAGTGGGGTGTGATTGAAGAAGTCGTTTGGTGTCGACCTCTGGCTTCTACTTGCACAGGCACACATGTATATGATGCCATGCACACACAGGAGCCCATGCACAATAAAGGACAGAGGATTGGGGCTTTTCTGGGGATTGAATTTAGGACCTCACTTGTAGAGGAGCAAATACAGGGCTGAAGAAGCTGTTAACTGCTATGTGTCCTCAGCGAGAGGCAGGATGCCATGAGATGCAGAGCTTCCAGGAGAGGATGCTGTGGGCTCCGTCTTGTGACAATCTCACGTCAGTCACCACAGATGCTCTGATTTCAACATTGCAACTGCTACCTTAGTCCCAAGTGACAGAATCTCATAACAGCAATACTTCCAGAACTTTCCGAAGTATAAGACATCCTCCCCCCATTTAAAATAAATGTCTAAGACAACTGTAGTGATGTATAACTATAATTTGTGCACTCAAGAGCCTGAGGCAGAATTGCCAGTTTGAGGCTAGCCTGGGCTATAATCGCAAGACTCTCAAGAAAAAAAAAAGTAAAACCAAATTTAAAAAAAATGTCTAATCTGTTATGGATTGAATGTTTTGTAAAATATAATAAAAATTAATTACTAGAAAATGGAATTTTTAAAAAGACACACAAGATACAAGCTGACCAGTCATGCTTGGCTACCATGACAATGTCAAATGTGCCATAAGTTCTCAAAATGCTGAGACTCTATTTCTGTTATATGGTTTGGACTGGTCTACACAAGGACAGAGGCCCCCACACATGCTAGATTGTGGATTGCTCCCTTGTAGGGAAGACAGCTTGCTGATGCCCATGTCTGCCCCCAAGACGCCCCAGCCACCCTTACTGCCTGAAGACACTGGAAGAGGCAAGATAAAATCCCGCTGGTCACTTGGATGTTCACAATCGGGGACTGAAGTCAGCAGCTCGAATGATCCAGGTGTGGGCGAGACTGTAGCTAGTTGGTAGCTGTGTGTGCAATTGCTGGGGGGAAATGAACACGTGACTATTCACCCTGACAGGGCATCCACAACAGATCAAAGGAATGACTCCACTGGAATTCAGCTCTGGGAACCAATGAGCTCCATTGTGGTTTCTTACAGGGGTGTATGTGAGGGGTTAGTGACAGAGGCATGGACCACTCAGAGGCCTCTGCATCAGACAAAGCTGGCCCCAGCCAGAGTGACAGCTCAGGGAAGCTGCATCCCTGCAGCCTCCTGCAGCACTTGCATGCAGCTCTGCAGGTTGGAGTTCCCTCTCCCTAGCACCTGCTGCTGCTTCTCTGACTTGGCAAGGGGCCTGATGAATCTTGCAAGTTCCCTCTTTTCTGGGACTTGTGACATGTTCTCACTTCCTAAGGCTCATGAGCCTCCTTCCTCCCTCCAGATGGGACTGTTTCAATTCAGAGTAAATCTTGGCCCAATAGCAGAGCATGCAGCTAACGTGCACAGAGCTCTGAGCTCCCGCCCCAGCACTGCATAAACAAGGCATGCACTGGGGAGGTGGAGGTGGGAGAATCGGGGTCAAGACCGTTCTTGACTATTGTCTCAGCCACTGTTCTACTGCTGTGAAGAGACACCATGACCAAGGCAACTCTTATCAAAGAAAGCCTTTAACTGGGACTGGCTTACAGTTCCAGAGGTTTAGTCTGTTATCATCATGATGGGAAACATGGTGACACACAAGTAGACATGTGTTGGAGAAGTAGCTGAGAGTCCTACATCCTGATGCTAAGACAGAGAGAGAGAGAGAGAGAGAGAGAGAGAGAGAGAGAGAGAGAGACTGGGCTTGGAATAGGCTTTTAAAACCTTTAAGCCCACCCCCAGTGACATACTTTCTCTAACAAGGTCACACCTCTTAATCCTTCTAATCCTTCTCAAGTACTGCCACTCTCTGATGATTAAGCATTCAAATATATGAACTTATGGAGACCATTCTCACTCACACTACCACAAATATGTTCTGAGCTAAAGGCTAGCATGGGCTATGTAAGTCCCTGTCTCAAAGAATAAGGAGGAGGAGGGAAGGAAGAAAGGAAGGAAGGGAGGAAGGAAAGAACGAAAGAGCAAAGCTCACAAGATCAGCTGGGACAAGCATCCCTCAGTGGCGGAAAGGAGCAAGGGATGCTGGGAGGGTAACTGATCTCAAACCTTCTCAACTGAACTCCACGCACACCCACCGAAGCCACACTCACAAAATAAGAATGATTGCAGTGGATAGCCTGGCTATTCCTGGATTCAAAAAGTGCAATTGGAAAATTAATAAGATCAATATAAACATCCGATAATTGGTTTGGAAAATGCTGGTCAATCTGTTATGGATTGAATGTTTTGTAAAATATAATAAAAATTTATTTATATATTATATATATCAAGTCTGTCCTCCCAGGGCTAGAAAGCCAAAACAACATAAACCTCAAGGAAAAGGAAACCTTAGAGTGAAAAATTGAGATGGCAGTGATCAATTCTGACAGCCCAGGCCTGTTGAGATTTCCAACAGCGAGGGAGGAAATGGGGCTGGGGGATTGACCAGGAAATGAGAGTATTTCTTGGAGCTCATTCAATAAGAACCATGGGAAATTGAATGCATACACCTGTGTCCCAGCTACATCACAGGCTGAAGCAGGGCGATTGCTTGAACCCAGGAGTTCAAGGACAGCAGGGATATCTTCATGAGATCTTGTCTAAAACAAAAACGGACACAGCATGAGTTTAAAAAGATCTTTGGGGCTGAGGAACTGGCTCAGTTTGCAGAGTTCTTGCTGCACAACCTTGAGTACCTGGGTTTTTGTGTCCACATAAAAAGCTGAGTGTGACAGCATGGACCTGTAATCTCTGCACTGGGAGGTGGAGTTCCTCACTGCCCAGACGGGGCTAATCAGTGAGCTCCAGGTCCAGGGAGAGAGCCTGTCTCAAATAGTAAGACGGAGGACGGGTGAAATGGCTGAGAGGGTGCAGGCACCCATTCTCACAAAAGACAACTGAGTCTCATCTCTGGAACCCAGATAGTGGAAGGACAGAAATGACTCTAGAAAATTGTCCTCTGACTTCATACTCACATGGTGACAGGTGTATGCACACACACACACACACACACACACACACACACACGCACGCACACACACACACACACCACGCACAACATACACACACACCACATACACACACCACACATACACACCACACCAGACACATACACACACACACCACACAACATACACACACACCACACATACAACATACACACACACACCACACACACACATACACACGAGAGAGAGAGGGGGGGGGGAGAGGGAGGAAGGGAGGGAGAGAGAGAGAGAGAGAGAGAGAGAGAGAGAGAGAGAGAGAGAGAGAGAGAAAAAAGTGAATGAGTAAGAAATAACTCCATGGTTGTCCTCTGGCCTCCACAGTCAACCACACATGTCCATGTGCACAAGCACCTGCACACACACATGCACACAGACATAAGAAAATCCTCACATAAGACATAAGAAATGTCCAGATATAACCCCAGGACATTTTGGGTAGGAGTGGGCATTGAGGGGACAGTTTAGAAGATTCTGAAATCTTATAGAAAGAGCACATGCCATGGTGCATCAAATAGATTTCTGAGTTTTTAGAGATTCGTCAACCAGGCAGACAGTGAAGTGAGGCCTCTGCCTTGTCAGGGAAATTGACTTCAAACTTGGAGTTCTGCATTCAGCGGAATAATCAATCAAGACCGAGAGCAAAACAAACGCATTCTTAGATATGCAGGAGTGTTAGCCACTCACTTACCACAGTCCTCGGGAAGCAAGTTTCCAGAGAGTGAACTGGCATATAATGAAAAAGAAATGTGGCAAGAGAAGACACGAGAGCCAAGGAAGGCTGAGAGACACCCAGGAGGATAATAAACAGGATGAAACAGGGACTAAGGAGATGGCTCAGTGAGCAAAGTGCCTGTTGCCCAAGCATGAGGACCTGAGTTTGAGCCCCCAGTGCCTGTGTAAGAGCCAAGCGTGGCAGTGAATGTCTTCAGCCCCAGTGATGGGGAGATGGAGAAGGGAGGGTCCCTGGGGTTTGATGGACAGCCAAGTCGAGCCAACCAATGAGCTACAGATTCACCCACCGAGAAAGTCTTTCTCAGAAAAGAAGGAGGAGGAGAAGGAGGAGGAGAAGGAGGAGGAGAAGGAGGAAGAGGAGAAGGAGGTGGAGGAGGAGGAGGAGGAGGAGGAGAAGGAGGAAGTGCTCAGTGATGGCAGACCACTGATGTTGACTTCTGGCCTCCACACACATGTGTACACATATGCACGTGTACACAAGTACACACATATGAAAATATAAAATAAAAGGACAAATCAACCAAGAAATAGAACTTGTCTCAGCTACTTGATGGTTAAATGGTCATTGTCAACTTGAGATTCAGAACCTCTATGGATACAAATCTTAGGACATGTCTGAGAGGAATTTTTTAGATTAGATTAATTAACATGGGAAGAGACAGCCTGAAAGTAGCCTAAAGTCCTTGGCTTAGTCAAAGAGAGCAGTGGGTTAAGCACAATATTTAGTTCTCTCTGCTTCCTGACCACAGATGTGATGTGACAAGTCTCCCCACATTCAGACTGAACCCCTTCAAACTGTGAGCCAGCATAACTCCTCTCTGTAAAGTTGTTTTTGTCAGGTACTTTGTCACAGCAAGGAAAAAAAATTAATGATCTAGGGGACCTAGGGAAGAAGAATCAGTATGCCACCGATTTCAGTAAAAACAAAATAAAACAAGACAAGACAAGACAAAGCAAGCAAATGAACAAACAAACAAAGAAAAAACCACCAACAAACCCTCAGTGGCTAACAGAAAGATCCAACCCACCAAAAAGAATTGAAAAGAAATGTAAGGTAGCATGTTGGACTGAGTTTTAGGCCAGATCTTCCAAGATTTGGTAAAATGGTAACTCTTAAGGAGTTTAATAAGAAAAGGAATAATCAAGACTGTGGAAGTATTTTCTACTTGCCCTATGTGCTGTATCAGCCAGCTTTTCAGTACTGTAACAAAATACCAGAGGCAGGCTATATTATAGAGTTATAAAGAGCTCTGTTTAGATAATGGTTAGGTTGACCAGAAGTCCAAGCACAGGCTCTGTCAAGAGCTGTGGCTGGCCTGTCACATTTTGGGTGAAGTATGTGTATCTCTTGGTGTGGGTGTGGTTGTTTCTCTCTTCCTAGAAAGCCAGAAAGATGTAATTTTGGAGCCTTTTTCTCAATGAGCTCACCTAATCTAATCACCTCTCAAAGGACACACTTGTATGTGCCACTGTTGGATTAAGTTTCTGCCCGCTTAACCATTAGCATAAAACCTGATGGCTTGAACTACCATGTGAATTCTAGAAGACAAATTATCTTCCAAACATTGCACTTTCTACCCTGGCAAACAGTTGTTTCTATATCTTCCAGAAGGCAAAAATAAATGACTGTGCATGTGTGTATGCACATGTCTGTTCATGTATGTAAATGCATGTATGATCGTGTGTGTGCATGTGTTTTGTGAGGGTTTGTGCATGTGTATGCATACACTGCATGCATGAATGAATGTGTGCATGCATAATTGTGTATGCATGTCTGTGTGCATGCATTTGTTGTGTGACTATGTGCATGCACATGCATGCTTGGTTGTATCGTGTGTGTCTGTATGACATGCATGTGTGTGCATGCATGTATTTTGTGTGTATATGCACATGCATACATGATTATGTATGCAAGTATGTATGTGCTTTCATGTGTTTCATGACTGTATGATTGTGTCATGTGTGTACATGTGTGTAAGCGAGACCCAATAATCTGCCTGTTTCTGTGCTGAGATCACAAACATGCCCCACTATGGTTTTGGTGTTTTTTTTTTTTTTTTTTTTGTTGTTGTTGTTTTTTATGTTCTGGAAATGGAACTCAGGTCATTGTGTTTGCATTTCAGACATGTTAGTGAATGACCCATCTCTTCAGGTTCAGAAAGTTAAAAACAAATCATCAGTGTGTGTGTGTGTGTGTGTGCACATGTGGTTAGTTTTTTTTTTTTTTTTTTTTTTTTTTTTTTGTTACTTTGACACAAATTCAAGTCATATAGAAAGAAGAAGCCTTATTTGAGAAGTGTCTCCATCATACTGTTGGCTAGTCTTGGAGGCATTTTTGTGATCCAGGGTTAACATGGGAATACCCAGCCATTGTTGGCAGTACCGCTTCTGGGCAGATGGTCCTGGGAACAGCAAGAAAAGCAGATTGAAGAGAGGTGAGCACAAGCCAGTAAGCAGCGCTTCTCATGGCTTCCGCTTTGGTCTCTGCCTCCAGGCTTTTGCCTTGAGTTCCTGCCCTGCCTTCTCTTCAGGATGGACTGAGATCTGCAAGATGAAATTAACCCTTTACTCCTCAAGTTGCCTTTGATCAGTGTTTTATCAAAGCAACAGAAACCAAACTAGGACAGTGTCCCAATGAGCAAGAGAAGCCAGAGAAGGGGTGCTCAGGTTAGTTCCTGGTCTTGCCTTACATCTGCACATTATCACAGTGGGGTAGCTGGTGTGGGGCTCCCCATACTCCCTAAAGTGCTCAGAGAAACATCTCTGTTTTATTCAATGTCTTTCTTCTGGGCATCTTGTGTGTGTTAGGAGGAGAAAGAAAACTTTTACTTCTGTATGACTAAAATCTAGCTCAGTCCAGGCCACTCTCAATGTATTTGAGTTGGCAAGATTCAGGTTCAGTGAGGAAGACACTCAGTTTTGACCTCTGGCCTTCACATGTACCTGTGTATATGTGCACACACATAAACACACAACACACATCACACACACACACACACACACACACACACATGCACCAAAGGAAGAAGGGAGGAAAGATTGAGAGGGAGGACAGAGAAAGAGAGAGAGGGAGAGGGAGAGGGAGACGGAGAGGGAGAGGGAGAGGGAGAGGGAGAGGGAGAGGGAGAGGGAGAGGGAGAGGGAGAGGGAGAGGGAGAGGGAGAGGGAGAGGGAGAGGGAGAGGGAGAGGGAGAGGGAGAGGGAGAGGGAGAGGGAGAGGGAAGTTTGCCTAAGCACGCATCAGCCCTGGGATCCATGTCCCAGCTACAGAATTTGATTCTGATTCTTAGGTGAGCCCCAGTGCCCAGATCCTCAGCTTGCTTTCTGCATCCCCTTTTCCCCTATTGTCTCCCAAATCTTCTCCACATGTCTGCAGACATCTGCCATCTTCCATTCCCTTCTGGTGACAAACGTTAGCTCTCCATACTAACTTAGGGATCCCAAAGCCCCCTAAAGTGATCAGAGAAAGGGGAAAAATGAGAGGCTGAGATTTTCCCGGAGAGACTCAACCTCCATCCCAATACCCTTTCCAGACATTTCCGTACAGTGCCGAAAACCAAATGGAATGAGATTAGGTGCCCAGGGGAGTGTGTGCCTGTCTTCTCAATGACCCCTTCTTCACTCTGCCCCCTTCCTGTCTTCCCCTCTAGAGAGCCATCCCCTGCAGCCGCTGGTGCTTCTGACTCTAAGAAAATCATTCCTTTTCAGAGCAGCAGTGACACGCTTGGGACAGCAAAGAAGCATTTCGCAAACTATTGATCTGAGAATTAATAACGCCGCTCTTCTCCCGGATGCTGCACCTCACTGCCATCATGCCTGTGAACACCCCTTTAAAACAGATACACCAACCAAACAGAACCTTTCAGCCTTAATTATGTTTAACGTACTTTGGGACTTTTCTGATGCTATTGCTCTCTCTTGCCCCTGCAAGCTCGTGTCTCCTAATTTCACATTGTTTCCCTATGCAGAGAAAATTCTAGAAAGGCATCCATGTGTCTGTGTTTACAGTCTCTCTCCACCAGTAAAAAAATAACCTGCTAAAAGGCCCATTGGCTTTCCGTTATGCTGAGCTTAAATGGGCCTTGGCTTCTTTCAGATTTTTTTCCTTCCTTCCTTTCTTTTGTTAATGCAATGATGTTGCTTAATTCTTCCAGAAAGCATGGCTTCCATCCAAGATGGAAGCTTTCCCTTTCGTAGGCTGGCAATAGACTTAATAACTCTCCGTCGTTTGAGTTATGAGACACTATATAGACAGCTGTATGTTTCACTGGGGAGCAAAGATACCTTGAAATTAACCCACGACAGTTCCAGCGTGGGAGCGTTTTGGTATAACAGGGTATGTCAAGACAGGGGCACTGAGCTGTGGAGGTGACTCAAAATTTCTCTCTAAGCATGAGGACATGAGTTTGGGTCCCCAGAACCCACGGAAAGCTGGATGAAGTGGCACACGTCTGTAACCTCAGCTCTTTTGTGGGGAGATGGGAGGCAGAGACAGGGGACCCAAAAGTTTCCGACCTTGCTAGTTTTGTGTGTGCATCTGTGGACAAGAGACTGTTTCAAACAAGGAGGAAGGTGAGGACCAACCCTTAAGATTGTTTTTTGGCCTCCACACATACATCATGGCTTACATGTGCCTGTGTTTACACACAGGAATATGTACACACACACATGCATGCAATACACGTACTTGCATACATACATACATACATACACACACACACACACACACACACACAAACATACACAATTTTTAAAAAAAGACTACTATTTTGGGGGGGGGCACTGAAGGATTTGGTCCAAGCCTCACTGGCTCTTTCTCCCCGACAGAGGCGCCATCTTTTGCACTGGTCAGAGAATATTGGGTACAGCAAAAATCATCCCACTTCCTGCTTTACTTTTCCTTACCAGAGCGATGGGGAGAAGACAGTTGCTGAACCTGACCACTGTTTTCCCTAGCAGTTAATCAGCATTAGGGTAATTGGCACATTACATCCATTTTGGTGTGACCGATACACTCGCAGCTCCGCATCAATAATGAATAATCACGTAATGACCAGCGGTGTGTGCGAGCGATCAGGGCCGGAGCATAATGGATGCTTTGTTGTCTTTGGGGGACTGTATTACCAGCGTGTAACTGATTCGGCCTTTAAAAGGCTCTGGGTTACCTGAGGCCTGAAAGGTGCTCCATCAAGCCGATCCGTTCCCCTCCGCACGGAACTTCAGGGTGGCCCGATCTCCGCTTCTGGTTCCCAGGTTTTAAAAATGGAAGCTACGTAACCCTGTGCATCCATCACTGTGTCCGCTTACTGCTTTTTCTCCTGTTTCCTTCCCCTTCCCCCAACTTTGCTTTTAGAGACGGCATCTGGCAACACCCGGCAACGGCCCTGAGTTATGTCTGTTTTTAGCAGAGTGCTTGAGTGGGGAAGTCAGGCCTCATTAAAAATACGAATGTTGCGGCTTATGGAATGGGCCACTTTAAACACAGGCATCGACACGCCAGTGGTTCTCAAACTGGTTTATAGTAGTCTGAGTTTTTATGAGGCCTCTCTCCGCATGTGTGCGCACAGGCCTGTGTACTTCCCTAAGGCTCAGCCAGGCACTGAGTTTTACAACATCAGGCTAGCCAACCAACAATTGAGGAGTCCAAGGGTCACGTGATACCCACCTGTCAACTTATCACTACAGATGCTGAGGTGTGACAGTGACTGTTACATAAAACACTGGATGGCTCTCTGAGCCTAAACATACTTAGACTTCTCTAGTTTAAGCCTTAGACTATTTCACATTGTGTAAAATTAAATGTTTTTGTGTACTATGTGTGTATGTGTGTATGCGTTTGTGTGTTTGTGCAGAAGCATGGAACGCCCTCCTTCATCTTTGTCTCTACCTTTGAGGCAGGGTCTCTCAGATCTTACGTCTACAACTGGGCTGGCAGCCAGTGAGTCACGGTGATCCTCCTGTCTCTGCTTCTTACTTTTGGTGCTGGGATATAGGCATATGTGGGACCATGCCCAGCTTGTGATGTGTGGGTCTGGGATCTGAACTCACATCTTCATGCTGTGCACCAAGCACTCTTAACCACCGAGCCATCTCTCCAGCTGAAGAGTATTGTTGTATTCTTTATTTTTACTGTGTTTGGTACTTGAGGCCATTTTCATGTAAGCATGTTTTCACGAAATATACTTTGTGCTTGTTCCCCACATTCTCAGTGTCCTCCCCTCCCCCCCACCCCCACCAGTTCGCTTTGACCCCTAACTGGTTTCACTTCTGCTTTTGCATCATCTGTCCATATGTGAATTTATGCGTCTATGTGAAATCTGGAACCCACAACTGGAAGAGAAATGTGTCGTTTGTGTTTCCGAGATGGACTTACTCTGCTCAGTGTGGCATCTGTTTCCCTGCAAATCACAGCTGGAATGGTCCCATTGTGCATGCAATTTACAAATACTTTATTTATTCTTTATTGATGGACCCCTAGGTCAGTTTCAGTGTGGCCGGGAAGGCACTGCAAGAAACAACCATGTGCAAGCGTCTTTGCGATGTGTTGCCTCGGTGACCTCAGGCTCACAGTGGCATGGCTGGCCCCTGTGGTAGCTCTATTTCCGGGTATTTGAGGAACCTCCATACTGATTTGCATACTGGCCACAACGGTGTATCCTCCCACGAGTGGTGTACAAGGATTTGCTATGGTCCCCATCTTCGCCAGCATGGTTGTCATTTGCTTTCTTGATGTCTGGTTACCACTCTGACTGGGGTGAGATGAAATCTCAGTATAGTTTTAATCTGCATCTCTGATGGCAGGCTTTTGTTTTTCCTGTTTATTGGCCGTTTGTATTTTGTCTTTGAAAAACGCTCTGCAGTTACACAGTGCATTTATTGACAGGGAATTTGATGGCTTGTTGTTAGGTCTTTACAATTTGTTGACTATTCCAGATGTGAGTCCTCCGTCCAAAGATGCTTTACTCCATCTGTAGGTTGGATGTTCACACAACAGTTTACACTGTGCAAGTTTTTAATGCCGTGAAATTATTGGTCTGTTTTTGGCACCATTTCCCAAGGTGCGGAGAGTCCTCACCTATACTAATATCTTGAAATGTTTTCCCCCTGGAAGTTTCAGAATTCTAGATCTTACATTAAGCTCTTTGATACACTTGGAGTTGATTTTATACAGGGTGAGAGATAAGGGTCTAGTTTTATTCTTTGACCTACAGCTATCCAGTGCTTGTGTCTACATGCAGCTATCCAGTGCTTGTGTCTACATGAAGCTATCCAGTGCTTGTGTCTACATGCAGCTATCCAGTGCTTGTGTCTACATGCAGCTACCTAGTGCTTGTGTTTACATGCAACTATCCAGTGCTTGTGTCTACATGCAGCTATCCAGTGCTTGTGTCTACATGCAGCTACACAGTGCTTGTGTCTACATGCAGCTATCCAGTGCTTGTGTTTACATGCAGCTATCCAGTGCTTGTGTCTTCATGCAGCTATCCAGTGCTTGTATCCCCAGTATTTTCCATTTAAGGTACTATCTAAGGGGAAAAATGCATGTTTGGGGCATCTTTATGAAAAATCAGGTGTCTGTAGCCATGTAGGTTTGCACTTGAATCTGTCCTATTTTATTAGTGTGTGTGTGTATGTGTGTGTGTGTGTGTGTGTGTGTGTGTGTGTGTCTGTCTGTCTGTCTGTCTGTCTGTCTGTCTGTCTTTCTGTCTGGGGGCTGGTACCATGCTGTTTTTGTTATCATGGTGTCTTTCTTTTATTTCTGTTTCTGTGACAAAACACTCAGCCCCCAAAATAACATAGGTTTATTTATTAATAGTTTATTTCTACTTACACTTGTATATCACTGAGGAATCTCAAGACAGGAACTTGCAGGCAGGCCTACTTTCTATTCCACAAAATACTATCTCTGACCAGGGAACTCACTCACAGAGAAGTATAGCAGGGACTGTGGGGGATGCTGTTTGCTGGTTCCTTTCTCACAGCTCAGGACCACCTGCCTAGGGATGGTGCCACCCACAGTGGGCTGGGTCTTCTCACACCAATTAACAATTAAAACAATTCCAATTCCCCACAGACATGCCCACAGGCCAATCTGATCTAAGCTACTCTTCAGTGGAGGCTTTCTTCTCAGTGGATTCAAGGCTGTTGTATCAGCTTGGCAGTTAAAAAGCTAATCAGGACATACGGCTGTGTAGTGTGACTTATGAAATCACATTAACATATGTGTTTACACAGAACACTCACACATTCAAACGCTTTCACACATCTATTCTCTTCCCACAGGACTCACACACTCATGCAAGGCATACCTTCACACAAACACACTCACACATATTCAAACGTGTACACATCCTTAAACTCATGCATTTAAACCCACATATTCAAACTCAAGCACACATTCAAATTCAAACACACATGCACACACAGCTCTCAAACATCTCTCTCTCTCTCTCTCTCTCTCTCTCTCTCTCTCTCTCTCACACACACACACACACACACAAACATTGAAACTTCTACCACATTCCCACATTCATACATTTGAACTCCCACACACTCACACACTTTCTTGTGCACTTTGTTTGTATCAGGAAATGCTCAACATAACTGACAGAATAGGAATGGCCTGTATAATTTCAAAGTACCTGACTAGAGAAATTAAATATATCAATATTTTATTAATAACTCTTCAGATGCTCTGGGTCTGCCAGTATTCTCTGGGCACAGCAATTTTCATTAAAGTGTGGCGTCCCAACCCTCCACAGTGTGGCCCACCCCAATTGATTCTTATCTATTGATCTTGTATTTTTCAAGCTTGCAGAACTCATTTAGTACTCGTTATAGGTTTTAGTGGATTCCTTGGGTTTTCTACAAAACCTTGCCATCGGAGAATAGGAACAATTGGATTTCTTTTCCTATCTGGATACTGTTCATTTCTTTTTCTTGCTTAATAGCCTGGGCTAGGACCACTAGAAGTAGCCAGAGTGGGTGGCCCTGGTTTGTTGCCATGGTAACTCATTCTTGAAACAAGGCATGTGTCTGGGAAGGTGTGCTCTGGGGGCGGATCCTACAGCAGAGTTCTCTGAGTGAGTTCCTGCCTTCAAGTTATAAACAATGTAGCAATATGAGGCTCACATACATAGTATTAAAATCCAAAGGTAACCCCATCAGTTGTTTAGAGCTTACACTCACCGAAGATTACCTTCCAGGGAGAAGATGACTGAATGCTGTTATTATGTAGAATTGCTGTTAGATTTTTTTTTCTTTTTTTCTTTGTGTGTGTGTGTGTGTGTGTGTGTGTTTGTAGCTAATCACAGTTAGTTTTATGGTTACAATGTACCATGTTTTTTGCCTGCGTCTGGCATAAAGATGCCTCTCATTACCCTACCCTTAATGTTCCAAGGCTCACCTTACTTTTCCTGAGTCTTTTGTGTCCTTTCTTAGACATTATCTTCTCTGATGCACAAACAGGTTCTCCTGTGGGCAGGAATGGTGTGCTCCCTCTTTCTACTTCTCTCACAGAAGTCCAAGGTCACACGCAGCCAGAGCTGAACTGCAGTGCTCTGGGGACTGTGTTCAGAAACACAGGACATGGGGCTGTAGGATGTGTGGTCCCAGACCCCTGCACACCCAAGCAGCTGTGCTGTGGACTCTGCCTTGGACTCACTGTGTAATCCTGGGTCCTTAGGATTTCTTTCAGTTTCTTTTTTTGTATGAGATAGCACCTCTACCTGCCGCCACCAGCCCAGTCCCCTCCCTTTCCTCTTTCACTCAACACACACACACACACACACACACACACACACACACACACACACACACAGAGAGAGAGAGAGAGAGAGAGAGAGAGAGAGAGAGAGAGAGAGAGAGAGAGCTGCTTCAGAGTGGAAAGTTTTGTAAGCATTGTTTTGCTACTGAGCCCAGGAAGGAGCTAAGTGTCTTGAATAAAAGGGTATGCCACCTGCAAGCATCATAGCAATCAATATTCAAGGTCTTGAGCTGGCCAGACACATTTTAGGATGCTCTGTAGTCTATGTGGAGTGAGGAAAATGGAGAGAGGTGGTTTTCTTATATACAACTGAGAGAGAGAGAGAGAGAGAGAGAGAGAGAGAGAGAGAGAGAGAGAGAGAGAGACTGTTTCTAAAGGAGAAGCAAGCCATGGCAGGAAAGAGGAAGTGTTTCTTCTGGCTGCTGATGCAGCTGTCAAGGGGAGGGAGGGAGCTGTAAGGCCCTCACCCCTGCCCCTGTGCTCTCTACTGGGGACAGAGTCCCACCTTCCCAAGAGACACCACCTGGACTCTATCCCTGGGCTTTCTCTGCTGTAGCCGAGCCATGTAGAATGGTTCTAAATGGATGGCCAGAAGGAAGACGACAACCTGGCTCTCTACGGGACTGGACCAATATACCTTTCACTCTTCCCATCTGGTCTCACAAAGGTCCTGTCAGGACCATTCTACAAATGGTCACCATGGTTACTCTGATGGCTAATTTGTGTGTGCATGTGTTCATGTGTGCTATGGAGAGGTCTTCCTCACTCTTTCCCTTCTTCCTTCCTGATTTCCTTTTCTCTTTCCTTATTTTAAAAATTGAGACCTGTGCTTTAAAATATTTTCTTTTTAAAATGACATATATATGTATACATACATGTGTGTCTCTCTCTCTGTGTGTGTGCCTATTTGTGGGGGATAAAAGTGGTACATGCATGCAACTGTGTGTAAGTGGAGGTCAGAGAATAACTTTGGGGAGTTGTTTCTTGTCATGGTGTTGAAAACTAGGAGCTAACACTGAGATGTTGCAAGGCAGAAATTTTACTTTTCTGGCCAGGCCAGACTTACACTCTCCTCAGGAGTAGGAGAATGAAAACAGCCCAGACCAGAAGTAGAAGGACCCTTGTATAAAAAGCAGGCAAGTGATTACAAAAGAGGAATTTTGTAGCTATTTTATAATCATAGGAAAGGTGCATATTACAGGTGTATGGACAGACAGTTGAGATACATGAAACGTTTTCTGGTTAGTCAATTCCTGTAACAATGGAAACAACTTATAATGTTTAATTCACAAGATTATCAAGAAAAGACAAATCAAAAAAACAAACCAAACCAAACCAAAACTGAAGAACCAAGTTGACCTCTAGCTAAGAACATGATCAAAGTCTAATTAAAAAGGAAAATGGAGTCAGTTGTCCCTTAACATTTCTCTCTTGGACCTTCCTAGGGTTCAAACGTGGGTCCTTAGGCTTGTTGGCAGCTGCCCTTAGCTGTGGAGACATCTCACTGGCTCTTAAATATTTTCTGGCAGAAGAGACTGAGTTTGGGGCCCACCCCTCTGCAACCACCGCTGATCAGTTAACAAGGGAGCTGGAGTATTTGTGTACCATCTTTTTTGGTCAATGTTGCTTGGATGGTGTTGTTTTGAAACAGGGTCTCTCTGTGTAGTCCTGGTTGTCCTGGAACTCACAATGTAGATCAGGCTAGCCTTGAACTCACAGAGACCCTCCTGCCTCTACCTCCTAAGTGCTGGGATTAAAGGCGTGTACAACAAACCCTGGCTTCATATACCATCTCTTTCTTGACATGTCCTTAGGCACAGAAATGCAGATCCTTGTCAGGGAAGCCTTGAGGAAATTGATGATGGGTAATTATGGCTGTGTCTGCCACATTCCCTAATTCGACAGGAAACTCAGGCTCAAAACCCTGGCTGGCTGTTTTAAGTCCTGTTAAAGTTTGGTTCTGATACGTTCCTTATAGGGCCATGTTTTGAAGGGTTGTTCCCATGGTTATGTAGTCTGTGGACCCTTTAAGAGGTGGGGTCTGGCTGGCAGAGATTGAGATGGGCCTTTGAAGGTTGTATCCTCTCTGAGTTTTCATCTAGGGCTTTGCCCTGTTAGCCTTGGCAACCAGAGCAGTAAATACCAATAATAGCCAAGTCTGTGGTAATGGTAATAGAGCCATGGGCATTCCCTATGGGGTCAGTACATCATCCTGAGAGTCCCTCCTTCTGCTGCAAGGCATTGTGGGAGTTGCTAGCTAGTGTTTACAGGGCGTGTAAGCTTGACTGAAAGGGGGTTTCTATGATGGAGCTACCATTCAGCATGCATGATGAGGTGGGACTTTTCAGTGATGCTTTGGGGTCACTCATACTTCTTGTAAGGAACCCCTCATTTTATTAATGCTTGGTAAGCAAGTCTAATAAGCTCATCAATCCCCCAAGCTGGACTGGGATGGAATAGTATTTTGGCCTGTCCTTGACAACCAAATGGGGTGACTAGATGTCTCCCAGGAAAAGTGAACACGACCCAGGCTGTCAATGTAAGCAGCCAGTGCTATGTGCGCCCACCATTGTGAACTGAGCCACTCTGCCATTTCCACCCCATTGTGTTAGACTGAAGTGCTGAAGCAGTGAGCCCAAGAGAAGCCCTTTTCTTCAAGTTGTTTTGGTCCAAAGACGACATAAGATCTGTCTGTCACCTTCCTCGGAAATTCTTGTTGGTTTTCTTCCTGCTCCATTTCCCAAGTTCCAAGAGGAGTCAAGTTCTACAGGACAAAGCACGGATGCTATCCACAACCAAATCCCCAGCCCTTGTTTCCTCAGGCCTTTGCTCTCCTACTCTGTGCCCACGTCACCTGTGTCTGCAGGGTGAGGTTGCAGAGGGTATTGAATATGAATGGCTTCCCGCTTGTCATGTGAGCATGGTGTGGAGCAAAAGGCAAGTCTCCAGAAAATGGTCCCTATGTACGCAATAACTATTCATCTCAGGATAGCTGCAAGTCCCAAGAAGACTGTCCCTATCTACACAATAACTATTCATCTCAGGATAGCTGCAAGTCCCCAGAAGACAGTCCCTATGTACACAATAACTATACATCTCAGGATAGCTGCATTTCCTGTTCTAGGATTCAGATGTCCTCTGCGCATACTGTTTAGAGCTCTCTTACATCTTATCTTCTGCTTGGCACACACATGTGTGTGTTTTCACATTCATATGTGGATGAACATGTACAGATGTTTATGGAAATCAGAAGATAACCAGATGCCCATTCTTTGATGCTGTGATGGTTGAGTCTGTCAATTCAGCATGCAGGAGAATCACCTGGGAAGAAAGTCTCAATGAGGGACTGTCTACATTAGGTTGGATTGTGGAGGTGTCTGCTGGGGATTATCTTCATTAAGTTAATTGATGTGAAAAGACCCAGCCCACTCTGGGTAACACTCTGGGTAACAGGGGATTCTGAAATGTATGAGTAGAGAAATTTAGCTGAGCGCAAGCAAGCAAGCAAGCAAGCAAGCAAGCAAGCAAGCAAATAAGCAATCAAGCAAGTGAGCGAGCAAGCAAGCAATCAAGGGGGAGAGCATGTTTACATTCACTTCTATTGTAGAGTGAAAAATTATAAAGACCATTTTATGAAATATATACAGGCTTTTTCTTTACCCTAGACCTGAGCAAAAGAATGCAAGTTCCAGAAAGCAGAACTGGATGTAAGATTTCAGGCCTTCACTGCTCCGGGACACATTCCGGGTAGAGGACATTATCCCTGAATCAGAGGACACTTGCTGGATTAACATTCCTAAATCCTCAAGGGAGAAAACCCACCTGTGGGTGAGGAAGGCCCAAAGCAGAAAGACACATTCCTGACCACAAAAAAAGATGCAAGTCATCTAGGTGGGGCTGTGGCCAGAGCAAGTGAGAAATAGTTAATCTGAAATAGTTGGTAAATGACAGGGTAGGGCACAGTGACATGGTAAAACTACATTCTTGAGAAGAATGAGTGTGCAGAGTGATTTTCACATGACTCTAAATCATTTAGGGTGGGTTCCTCTGAAATGTTCCACTATTTTTATGTTATGTATCCTTGACAACCCCTCACCCCACTCCCACTCTCCTGGTTTGTGGTTTCCCCTTTAAAAACCCTCTTCAGACTGACTGGCTTTGTCAATTCAACTCCTGAAAGAGTGAACCGAATTGACCTTGGCTAGCCAACTCTCTCCCTAATAAACCTCTGCTGATTGCATCCAGGTACGGTGTCTTGCGAGTTTGTGGGTGGCTGTGACTTCCCGAGACTTGAGTAAGGGTGTCCCGAGTTTGGGGGTCTTCACTATCTACTCTACTCTTGACTACGGATATGATATGAACAGCTGCTTGAACACATACACCCATAATGATGCACTCACCCTGGAGCTGTGAGCTAAAATAAACCCTTTCTCTCCTAAGTTTTTAATACGATTATTTAGTTACATTAACAAAAATGAAAGTAAAACAAGTAACTGCCAACTTTTGTTTGAGACACAGTTTTTCAGTGCTCTGAAACTTCAAGTAGGCAAGGCCAACTGGCCCATAGACTTCTAGGGAGCGACCTGTCTTCACCTTCTGCCACGGACCAGCCTCAGCTTGTAGAGGGGCTACTTAGAGAAGGGGTGTTTGAGAGTGTTGAAGAGAAGACTGGAAGTCAAATCGTGGGGTACAAGCTGACAAGTTCTGTTCAGACAGCTTTTTACTGTGATTCTAAAGACTATGGATAGCTCATCTCTTGCAGATCAAAAGCCCAAACTTGTATTTACATCTTGATTCAGTCATTACCCCAGGTTCCCTTTTAATTATTCCATGAATCAGCATCCCTTAACCCCAGCCTCTTGATTCTTAGAAAGAGACAGCAAGCACATTACAAAAGAATTCGGAGACTTGCCTGCCTTTGTTAAACACGGACAACAAACTAGCTGGGTGGGACCTCACCGTGAAATTTCCATTCCTACCATTCCTGGGCCTGGACCTAAATTCCTCTGTCCCAGGCTGACCTTGAACTCAGAATACTTAGCTGGGTGGGATCTTGCCCTGTGATCATCACTCCTTAAATCTCTTAATCTCCTCTCTTAATATGTTTCTGAGAAGCTGGCTCATAGTGGAGCTGCCTCTGTTCCTTTAGATCGGTTAAGCCCCTCATATAATTCATATTGCATCCTTACTTATGGCATAGTTGAGAAATTATATATTTTTGAACTCATGTTTTCAAAGTTATTCCCCACAGCTTTAAGAGTTGTCCTGAAGGTCTCAGCATTCTTGCTAAGGACATAGACACACCCTCAACTCTTGGATTCATGCTCTTTCTAATTATCATGGAGTCATTATCCATGTCAGGGAGAACATTCCCCAATAACCTTGGCAGAGAGAATATTTTCTGAAGTAGGAAAATGAAGTAATACACACACATACACACACACACACACACACACACGACACACACGCAACACACACACACACACACACACACACACACACGACACACACACAGAGACACCCACAGCAATCTTCAACACTCCTGGAGGCCTATGTCTTCCTGGAAGCCCTGCTGACTCTGTCCCAGGAGTGGGAACCATGTCACACCTCCCCTGCAGAGTTCAGCATCCTCCCATCTCTCCTCAGTACCAGTGTTATAAGTGTACTACTTGGCTTTTTATGTGGATTCTTGGGATCCAAGCTCACACTTGCAGGGCAAGCATTTTACTTAGCTCCCATTTTCCAAGATGAGAAGTTATGATGTGGACATTGCAAGCAAGACCACCCTGACGTAGGAGTCCAAACCCTACAGTGATGCCTATGGTCCCTCCAGCCCAGAGAGCTTTAACTGTCAACTTGCCACAGCCTAGAGACACCTGAGATGTGAGTCAGAATGGAGGAATTGCCCAGATCAGATTAATCTGTGGGAGTGGCTGTGGGGGATTGTCTTGGTTACAAATTGATGTGGGGAGGCCCAACCCACTATGGGAAGTGCCATTCCCTGGGCAAGCAGTCCTGGGCTGTATATGGAAGAATGAGACTGTGAACCAGCCAGTAAGCAGCAGTAACCTGTAGCTGAAATAAACCCTTTCTTCCTCCAAATTGCTTTCGGTGGTGGTTTTTGTCACAGCAAGAGAAAGAAACCAGAATACCTTCTTAACGGGAGATGGGCCTTCAAGATCAGAGGTCACAGTCATGAAGCATCCTATCATCGCTCCACTTTAACAGGGCACAATATTGCATAACTCTGCATAAATACTTTCCCCAAAGCCAACAGATTAACGACACACAAGGGCCCATGGAAGCCTGTAGACAGCAAAGAAACTGAATTGAATAAAAAAGACCTGGTTTATTTGGCTGAGATTTATTGGGATCAAGTTGAATTCTGTTTCTTCTTCTTTTTTTAAAAAAAATTTATTTTGTTTCTAAAAATAATCTTTAGAAAACAGACCACAAAGGCTGAAAGGTGCTGGAGGGTACCTGAAACAGAGGAAGAGGTGAGAGGGAGAGAAGGTGAGAGACTGGGGCCTCTGCTGTCACCAGTGCCAAAGACAACAGCAGAAGACAGAAGGGCAAGCAGCAGACACTTCACTCTGGATGTGTTGCAGATTTCTCTCAAATTTCTAGGGCATGAGGTCTTGGAGAGAGAGGAGAGAGGGAAGAAGGAGGAGGGGAAAGAAGGAGGGGGGGAAGGAGGAAGAGAAAGAAGGAGGGGGAGAAGGAGGAAGAGAAAGGAATAGGGAGGGAAGGAGAGAGAGAAAAGAAGGAGGGAGTGAAAGAGAGTAGGGTGGAGGGAGAGAAGGAGAAAGGAAGAGAGAGGGAGGGAGGGAGAGAGAGAGGAAGTGGTGGTGGTGGTGGTTTATGTCTGCGGCCTCTGGAAACATGCATTTCAGGTAAGCAAAGAGTATTCATAGACTCTAGTATATATCTGGCCAGCCCTGACTGAGCCCTTTCAAATCTCTGTAACACGCAGTAGGGTAGGGGGAGGCTGGAAGCATCCCTCTTCAGCTCCCAGCTATGTGGCCTTGGGCATTAAAACATGAGGAGACCTGGGACTGGGAAAACGGCTTGGTTGGTAGAGAGCTTGTTGTACAAACAAGAGGGCTGGGTCAGATCTCTAGTACCCATTTGGAAAGGTGAGGAGTGGAGATAAGCCTGTAACCCCACTGTTGGGGAAGTGGAGACAGAGGGTCCCTGGAGCTCACTGCTCTGTCAGTCTAGCTGCATCAGTGAACTCCAGGTTCAGTGAGGGAACTCTCTCAAGAAACCAAGGTGGGTGATGATTGAGGAAGACATGCACCTTTGACGTCTGACTCCCATCCATATGACGATATACATGCACGTGCAATGACCCCAGATATGCATACGCACACATATGCTCATATGACAAAAAGGAAGTAAAATCTGCAGACATCCAAATAGAGTCCTTCCCCAAGTTCATACTTACTGGAATTTCAGAAAAGGACCATTAGGGTTGGAATCTGACTTGCTGTTCAGCTGCTCTCATGCTGGGCCTGTGGTTCCCAGCAGGTGGCGCTGTTCGGAAAGCTTGTAACTTCTTTAGAAGGTGACGCCTGAGTGGCAGACACAGTTTGTTAGGAGCGGGCCTTTGAAAGTTACACCCACCCTTCATTCTGGAGAGTTCTCTGTCTTTCCTGGTCCACTGTGATATGAACAGCAGCTCCATCTCACACACGGCCGCCATGCCTGCCTGCCTGATGAGCTGAAATCCCTCTGAAGCCCTGAGCTAAAATAAACGCCCCCTTTAAGTTGTTTCCAGCAGGAGTTTTGTCACAGTGGTGCAAAAGCAACTACAACAGTAAACTTACCAGGAAATAGGGTTTTTGTAGCTGCTACTAGGGAGAAGGTCTTGAGATAACATCATCTTAGATTTAGGGTAGGACCCATCATGTTGCAGGATATTTGATCACACGATGAAAAACAAGATTGTATTAAGTTACTAAAAAAAAAAAAATCTCGTTGTGGTGCTACCTAGAGCACATCTTTTAGTCAAATACTTTCTGCTCACCAAGCTGACAGGGAGTGAACACAAGTGAACAGAAAGGAAGGTCTTTGAATGGAAAGGTATTTAAGGCAGTGTGCAGAAGAAGAGGGAGCCTTTTCCTTCCAGGATGTCAGGTGCTTTCTTTGCCTTTCTGGGCTAGCGGGCATTCACCACAGTGAATAAAGTCTCAGCTCCTGTGTCTCCATTGGTAAAATCGAATGACTGGGATTTTTGTTTATAAAACAACACCACCATAAATCCAATGATAAGGATGATGGTTAATTGCTGTTTTGAATCAGGGTCTTACTATCTGTCTAGACCAGGCTTGTCCTGAATGCACAGATCTGTTTACCACTGTCTCCTGAGTGCTGGGATTAAAGGTGTGCACCACCCTGCCCAGTGATGGTAAGCACTAATCAATCAGCAGTGTGACAGGAACTAGAATCACCTAGGAGACATGAGCCTGACCTCTGGGGAGGTCACTTAGGGAATTTTAGTCTGAGAAAACTGTGGAAGGACGACACACCCTCACCGTGAGTAGCTTCACATCATGGGCTCCCATCACAGACTGAGTGAAGGAGAAAGCCTGCTGTTCTTTGTTTTCCAATTGTGGTTGCGATGTGACCAGCACCTTCATGCATTTGCAGCCAAGAGGAACCACAAGCTGAGACAGACCCTGCAGTCCTCCTTGTCAGGTGTCCTGTCACAGCTAAAAGGAGAGAAACTGATGGGTTTTCTTAAAAGAGCCCAACACAGAGACACACAGGTGAGAGGCAGAAGCCAGAGACACATTTGCACATCACAGGACCAGTCCCAAGCATTTTCTGGAACAGCTAGAAGCTCACAGAGTGTCATAAAGCCGACTGCCCCATGAAACCAGGGAATTCACCCTGCCAATATTTTTAGCTCATGTTTCTGGCCCTCAGAACAGTGAGAGACTTTGCTTCACTTTGTGGCAATGTGTGACAGTCCAGTAACAGAATCCTCTGCTCCAGAGAGAGTTACACCATAGTCATCGAAGGATAGATGCCAGCATTGACTGACGCAGGTGCCTAGCAAAACACTGCCTTTTCGTCTATACTAGATGGTTCACTAGGTTCCATACAGTATGTGGTGGTTGGTTTCAATTGTCAACTTAACACAACTTAGAGTCAACTGGAGAAGGAGCCTCAATGAAATGTTTTCTAGGTTAGGTTGGCCTCTGAGTATGTCTGTGGGAGATTGTCTTGATTATGTTAATTCATATGGAAAGACCCAGACCACTTCACAGTGGTCTGGCGCCATCCCCTGGTTCTGGGCCCTAAACTGCGTAAGAGTAGAGAACTCTAGCTTAGTCTCCACTGATGGATTTCTCAGATCAGATTTGACCTGAGGACTTATCTGTGGGGAATTGTCTTGATTGTCAGTGAATGTAGCAGGGCCCAACCCACCCTAAGAGGCACCATTCTTAAGTATGTGGTTTTGGGGTATATAAGAAAGCTAAACATGAGCCTGACCGAGCTGGCAGTGTTCTCCATGATTTGCTAGAGTTCCTGCCCTTCTTTCAGGGATGGACCATGACCTAGAAGAATAAGACAAATAAACCCTTGCTGCCCACTGTTGGTTTGCTAGGAGTATTTTATCACCACAGCAGAACAGGGATTGAAAGCTATTCCTTGCCTTCTCTAGTTTCAGGGAGCTTCCAGAATCTTCACTGTTCTGTGACATGTGGTTAATGTCTTTATTTTCTACTTTTGTCTCTGAACTCACTTGTTGTCTAGCTGGTTCATGCTGTCTCATCTTTGGTGTCTCCACTACAATGCCATTTCCTCAGGGAAGTCTCAGAACCATCCTTTGCCTGCTGTACTGGAGATGCTTACACAGAACATCTCTCAAAATGACAGGGTTCAGATGAATGGGTGGACAAATTGACTTGAAGAAGGGTGGCCCCTGGCTCCCTGTTTCTGTAGTCTCAGACCATTGCCTGCATTGCTCCTGGGTCCATGGTGAGGCAGAGCATCATGGCTGGGAGCATGAGCTGCTCACCTCAAGGTGACTAGAACCCCACAGAAGCCACTGGGAGCTTGGAGAGAGTCTCTGATAGAGGCTTTAAGTACATGCCACAGGCCTGTGACCTTAGTTACTCAGAAGGTTCAGAGAGAAGGAATGCAAGGCTAGCCAGGGCTACAGATTGAATTCAAGTCCAGTTTTGGAAAATTAATAAGGTTCTAACTCAAAATAAAATGTGAACTATGGGTTGGGGTATGGTTCAGCAGTATCCATTTACTCAGGGTCTTCCAGTGAGGGGCTGGGGTGTGGCTCAGTGGTAAAGCCCCTGCCTAGAATCCCCCAGTGAGGGGCTGGGGTGTGGCTCAGTGGTAGAGCCCCTGCCTAGACTCCCCCAGTGAGGGGCTGGGGTGTGGCTCAGTGGTAGAGTCCCCTGCCTAGAATCCCCCAGTGAGGGGCTGGGGTGTGGCTCAGTGGTAGAGCCCCTGCCTAGAATCCCCCAGTGAGGGGCTGGGGTGTGGCTCAGTGGTAGAGCCCCTGCCTAGAATCCCCCAGTGAGGGGCTGGGGTGTGGCTCAGTGGTAGAGTCCCCTGCCTAGAATCCCCCAGTGAGGGGCTGTGATGTGGCTCAGTGGTAGAATGCTTGCTTGGTATGTTAGAAATACTGGTTTCCATCTCCAACGTTGAAGACAGACAGACAGACAGGAGGAAGGAAGGGGATGAGGGAAGGAGAAAACAAGGAAAAAGGAAGAAAGTGAAGGAAGGAGGAAAGGACAGCTGTTATTCTGGCTACTATGTATAGAATGTTCTAGAAAAATGAGGGAGGGCACAGGGAGACCAGATAAGGATGTTGGCGTCTCAGTTTGACATGATGGGCCTAAGCTGATGCACTTGGCTCCACAGTGGGAAAAGGGAGAAGTGTGTTGTCCCAAATCCATATACTGAAACCCTGCCTTCCACTGCCTCGCCATGCAGCCATATTTGGAAAGAGAACCTTAGAAGATGTAGTTAAGGTAAAAAGAAGTTATTGAAGTGGGCCTGCATCCTATCTGAATGCATGCAACTTTACAGAGATGGTGAAGTAGAGACGAGACGAGAACACAGACACGAAAGAGACAACCACATGGGGATGGTGTGGGAAGACTGCATCTGTGAGGCCGCAGGAGCTGCCAGCATGCTCCAACCTCACGCTTTCAGCTACTCAAATTGTGAGAAAACAGGTTTGCAATATTAAATCACCCCGATGGTGCATTTTGTTCAGCAGCTGAGCTGACTAATACGCATACATTTGTTACAAGAGCTGAGCTAACACATACTGTTTTGTTACAACACCCAGCTGACCAATGCACACCTTCTTGCTACAGCAGCTAACCTAGCTAATATACACACTCCTTTATAGGTAGCAACTGAGCTACTATGTATCCTTCTGTTACAGCAGCTGACTAATACATACTCTTTGTTACAGCAGCTGAGCTGATTTACTTAAACTGTTCAAGCTGTCCAGTTGGCTGTTTTCTCTCTGAGTGTTCCTCCCGGTGTCTCCTCTATGGGATCCTCATTGTCTGGGGTTCTAAGGGCTGCATTTCCCATGGACCACCCACAGACACATTCTGTTTTATAGAATCCCATTGGAATTGTGTCCTTTGCTGCTGCATCTCAGAATTTCTTTTCTTCTCCAAGACAGCTAGAGAACTTACTCAGACATTTCAAACCGAGCCTTCACTGCCCCCATGCTTCCAGCAATTCCCAAGCAAATGAAAGTCACTTTTACATTATGGAGTTGGACCAAATTAGCATTTAGCAAAGAAAGGGCTTTCTTCCTTTTTTTCCCTCTCTCTCTCTTCAAATCATACAACTCTAAATTACCTTCAATTTCCTAAATGGAATTTGGCTCGTGATTCACTCTGGTATGGAGTAGTCTGTAATGAGATTATATTATGTTTGGGGGAAAACATTCAAATGACCAAGATAATTAATTTTGCATAACAGCCAACATCTATTGAGATCCTGAGTTGTAACTCCAACCCCGGACCTCTGGAGCCCCTGGGGGTGACGATGTTTCTTTCAATATATAGTAACAGTGACAGTTCTGAAAACCAAAGGTGTGAGGCTGGGGATGTTGGGGTCTTTTTTGTTCTGAACATCTTCATGTTTTCTCAGATCCTCATTTCTGGGAGGAGCTCTTCTGGGATTGGAAAGATAAAACAGACGGCTCAGTGGGTGAATCATTTGTTGCTTAATTGCAGAGACCTGAGTTCGAATCCTCCAGAAGCCATGTAAAGCCTGACGGGGGAATTATCTATCTATCTATCTATCTATCTATCTATCTATCTATCTATCTATCTATTCCCAGTGTTTCTGTGGTGAGGTGGGAGGCAGAGGAAGGAGGACCCTCAGAAGCCCCTGGGTTAGCTCGCCTAGCAGACACAGCAGTGAAGAACAAAGGAAGGATCCTGTTTCAGACAAGGTGGAAGGCAAGGGTTAACACAGAGGGTTGTCCTTCAATCTCCATACATGTGCTGTGTGTGGTATGTATGCTCCTGCAGGCATACATGCAAAACAAACAAACAAACAAACAAACAGAAAAAGCATCATCCCGAGAGGGCTTGGGAATCCTTTGGGAATCCTTATTATTGAAAATGATGGGGCTGTCTTTGGGTTCAGCAGTGTGTGTGTGTGTGTGTGTGTGTGTGTGTGTGTGTGTGTACATGACTGTGTGCATATGAATGTATATGTGCTCATGAGTATGTGTGTAGGCATGAGGAGTGTGTGCACAGGAATTAGTGTGTGTGCACATGAGTTCGTGTGTGTGCTCAGGAGTGTGTGCATACATGTGAGTGTGTTTGCACATGGGCGAATGTATATGCATCTACTTTTAAAAGCAAAAACTGAGATCAAACTCGTCTCTACCCCTAGAATCGGCCCCACCAGGAGGCTTTATCTGTGTTCTTTGAACATCTGGGAAGGATTTGACCAGAGCAATTTTCTGGTTCTGATTCCTTGTTAAAATCAGAACCAGCCCAGAAAAAGCTCAAAAAAAAGCGGGGGGGCAGGAGGACCTGGCAGACTGCCCATACTCTCACACATCTCTTGGCTCTATCTACGTCTAATATGATCCAGGAATATGTGTTAGCTTGAGAACCAAAGATCCTACATTTTCATGTACGGTCTGCTTCTGAGAGTACGGCTGTTTTTTAAATCCCTGTATTCAACCTGATTGTACCTGGATATCTATATCAGTGCTATTCACAATGTTCAAAACAACCAGCATGCCCACCAAATGGAAGTGCGGGTGGGTACAATCTAGTACTAGTAATATTTAGTAATATTATTGCACACAGTGGAAATATTACCAAGCCATGAAAAAGAAAGACAGCTCTGAGACACACTGAAAGGAGGATGGGCTAGCTTTGGAAACAGTCAGTAAAGGAAGATCGATGGCCCTGGAGGTTCCACGTGGACACTCCCACTCCAAAGTTTTGGTTTGTAAGCAGGAGTCACTACTGGGAGTGGGGTCTTAACAGTGTCTTTAAGCATAAACTTTCTTCTGTGCTGGACAGAGTCTAGCAGAGTGCCACCCATCCTGTGAGCCATGACGCCTGATAATTCTAATCTTGGTCACTTTCCCACTGTGAGTCCTGATGCGCCTGAGCTTGGTTTTGACCAGCAAAAGTAATTCTGTGTAACTCCCCAAAGGGGAATCCAGATGCCATATGGATAAGACCCAAGCCACAAGAGGAGCAGCCTGGGACATGCCAACCCAGGGGAACTTCCAAATAATACTTTCTTCACTGGTACATGTGTTGTAGAGACCCAGCTGGCATCTCACAGACCCCTGAACTATCTCTGAAGAGATGATCACTGTTCTTGGTTGTGCATTGCATAGCTGTGGCTGCTGAAGATAGCTCTGACTGCACCCTTGGCTTGCAGCCACCCTCCTCCATCTGACACAGCTGTGCTACATGCATGCCTTGGCCCTGTTGGCACCCAGATCTGCAGCCTGGCATGTAGGGAGGATTTCTGTGATGGTTTGAATTGACTGTCAATTTGAGAGGACCTAGAATCACCTAGAAGCACACCTCTGGACATCTCTGTGAGGATCTAGAATCACTCAGGAGACTCACCTCTCTGGGCATCTCTGTGAGGGAGATTCTAGATTGACTTATTTGGAAATGTGGGGAGCAGCATTCCGTGGGCTGCGGTCCTGGCTGAATGAGGAGAAAGTGAGCTGAGCACCAGTGTTCGTCTCTCTCTGCTTCCTGTGTGCAGATGCAATGTGACCAACCACCTCATGCTTCCTGCCGCCAAGGCTTACCTGCCACGATGGGCTGTACCCTTAAATCATGAAATAAAGCAAAGCCATTCTTCAGTAAGTTACTTTTGTTGGGTCCTTTTTGTCACAGCAGTGAAAACTAACTGATACTGTGTCCAAATTCTCCTCCGTATCTGGGACGTTTGGAATCTTCACTGCCCAAGCTGAGTCTACTGGGGGGTTCGTGGCCAGGAAATTTGAGATGCCTGTCTGCATTCTCCACAGACACAGAATCAACAAGATGAATGTATGTGTGGGCATGTACACATATGTGTGTAGATACATGCATGTGTGCATATAGATGTGTGTGTATGGGCCACACACACACACGGGTGTATATTAAGGAATTGAGGCTGGCATACCTCTGACCTGCAGGCCAGATGAGTGCACTGGGAGTGCTGGGGAGATAGATGTTTTGATCACTAAGAGCATCTTTGGCAGAGGCTGATGCTTTTTTCCTAAAAGACCTAAAGCACATGAGGGAGGGGTGGCAGTGGAGGGCACAGTATGGAACTGGGATGGAGGTATGCTTTCCATAAAGTCTGGTGATTTATGGAACCTGAAAGATTGAAGTGCTTGCTGCACAAGCATGAGGACCTGAGTTCAATACCTAAGAATCCACAAAAGAACCAGACACACCTGTAAGCCTAGAGCCGGGGAGGCAAGGTCAGGAGGAGCCCTGGCTAGTCAATCTAGAACAATTGGCAAGCTCTAGGTTCAATGCGAGTCCCTTCATCAAAAACATAAGCTGAAGGACCTAAGAGATGGCTCAATGAGTGAAAGGACCTGTGAATCCCCTAGTGAGGGGCTGGGGCGTGGCTCAGTGGTAGAGACCCTGCCTAGAATCCCCTAGTGAGGGGCTGGGGTATGTCTCAGTGGTAGAATCCCTGCCTAGAATCCCCCAGTGAGGGGCTGGGGTGTGGCTCAGTGGTAGAGCATCTGCCTAGAAGCCCCCAGTGAGGGGCTAGGGTGTGTCTCAGTGGTAGAGCCCCTGCCTAGAATCCCCCAGTGAGGGGCTGGGGGCGTGGCTCAGTGGTAGAGCCCCTGCCTAGAAGCCCCCAGTGAGGGCATAGGGGTGTGCACACCTTAGCATGCATAAGATCATTTGTTTAATGCCCAATCCTTGAAAACAGAAAGAAGCACATATATCAATTCCCCATGGAGACATTCTGAGCCTCCCCACACTGTAAAGGCATACACAACAGGGAGCACCATATGTGGCTTGGAGTACCAGGTGTGGCCCAGAACACTGTGCCAGGTAAGTGCTGACTTCACAGACACACATGAAGGCGCATTGGTGTTTGCTGATGAATGTGTAAAATCAATAAAGGCAAGTTAATTAAAAAGGAACAAGTTGTTGCCTGGGGCCGTGAAACTCAAATGTTTATGTGGCTGAGAGTGAAGGTGCAAAGCGAATACTGTGCTGTTCGCTGTGCTTCTTCTGGGCTGTTGTACCAAGACAGATAAAGAGCATGAGGTTCTCATCCTGTGGGTCATGACCGCCACAGGGGTCACATATCAGAAATCCTGCATATCAGATATTTACACTGTGATTCATAACAGTAGGAAAATTACAGTTATGAAGCAGCAACAAAATAATTTTATGGTTTGTGGGTCACCACAATATAAGGAGCTATATTAAAGGGTTGCAGCATTAGGAATGTTGAGAATGCTCTCTCCGGATCCCTGTGGCTGGAGCAGACACCCAGCCGGTCTGCTCCCTTGTGGAAACCATATTCTGAGACATCCTAGAGAGGCCACAGACCTCAGAGCAGGGGACACCATACCCCGAGACATCCTAAAGGAGCCACTGCACTCAGAGCAGCGAACACTTAGCTGGTCTGCTCGCATGAAGACACCTTATCCTGAGACATCCTAGAGGAGACACTGCACCCAGAGCAGCTGGAGCTCAGGATCACAGGATCACAGGATCACAGAGACATCTGGACCCTGAGGAGTTCTGACACAAGCAAGATAACTGGAAAGACAGTCTCTAGTCAGAACCAGTGAGTGCAGGTAGCACTAGAGTTAACCAAATGGTGAAAGGCAGGCGCAAGAACGTAAACAACAGAAACCAGAGTTACTTGGCATCACCAGAACCAAGTTCTCCCACCATAGCAAGCACTGAACACCATATCACACCGGAAAAGCAGGATACAGAATTAAAATCACTTCTCATGATGATGTTGGAGGACTTTAAGAAGGTCATAAATAACACTCTCAAAGAATTTGAGGAGAACACAGGTAAACAGGTAGAAACCCTTAAAGAGGAAACACAAAAATCCCTTAAAGAATTGCAAGAAAACACAAACAAACAGGTGAAGGAATTAAACAAAACAGTCCAGGATCTAAAAATGGAAGTAGAAACAATAAAGAAATCTCAAAGGGAGACTACCCTGGAGATAGAAAACCTAGGAAAGAGATCAGGAGTCATAGACACAAGCATCACCAACAGAATACAAGAGATAGAAGAGACAAAGACAGACACTACCTCAGAGTAAAAGGATGGAAAACAATCTTCCAAGCAAACGGTCCCAAGAAACAAGCTGGAGTAGCAATTCTAATATCAAATAAAATTGATTTTCAACCAAAGGTAATCAAAAAAGATAAGGAAGGACACTTTATACTCATCAAAGGAAAAATGGACCAAGATGAACTCTCAATTCTGAACATCTGTGCCCCAAATTCGAGGGCACCCACATACATAAAAGAAACTTTACTAAAGCTCAAAGCATACATTACACCTCACACAATAATAATGGGGGATTTCAACACCCCACTCTCAGCAATGGATAAATCATGGAAACAGAAACCAAACAGAGACACAATGAAACTAACAGAAGTTATGAACCAAATGGATTTAACTGATATCTATAGAACATTTCACCCTAAAACAAAAGAATATACCTTTTTCTCAGCACTTCATGGTACCTTCTACAAAATAGACCATGTAATTGGTCACAAAACAGGCCTCAACAGATACAAAAAGATTGAAATAATCCCTTGCACGCTATCAGACCACCATGGACTAAGGCTGGTTTTTAATAATGACAAAAACAATGGAAAGCCCACATACAGGTAGAAACTGAACAACGCTCTACTCAAGGACGACTTGGTCAAGGAAGAAATAAAGAAAGAAATTAAAGACCTTTTAGAATTTAATGAAAAGGAGGACACATCATACCAAAACTTGTGGGACTCCATGAAAGCAGTACTAAGAGGAAAACTCATAGCTCTAAGTACCTACAAAAAGAAACTGGAGAGAGCATACACTAACAACTTGACAGGACACCTGAAAGCATTAGAACAAAAGGAAGCAAATATTCCCAAGAGGAGTAGACGGCAGGAAATAATCAAACTCAGGGCTGAAATCAACCAAGTAGAAACAGAAAGAAAGAACTATACAAAATATCAACAAAACTAGGAGCTGGTTCTTTGAGAAAATCAACAAGATAGATAAACATTTAGCCAGACTAAACAAAGGGCACAGAGACAGTATCCAAATTAATAAAATCAGAACTGAAAAGGGAGACATAACAACAGAAATTGAGGAAATTAAAAAAATCATCAGATCCTACTACAAAGGCCTATACTCAACAAAATTGGAAAATCTGGGTGGCATGGACAATTTTCTAGACTGATACCAGATACCAAAATTAAATCAGGAGCAGATAAACAATCTAAGCAGTCCTATAAACCCTAAAGAAATAGAAGCAGTTATTAAAAGTCTCCCCACCAAAAACAGTCCGGAACCAGATGGTTTTAGTGCAGAATTCTATCAGACCTTCAAGGAAGACCTAATACCAATTCCCTTCAAACTATTCCATTGAATAGAAACAGAAGGAACACTACCCAATTCGTTCTATGAAGCTACAATTACGCTCATACCTAAACTGCAGAAAGACCCAACAAAGAAAGAGAACTACAGACCAATCTCTCTTATGAATATTGATGCAAAAATACTCAATAAAATTCTCACAAACCAAATCCAAAAACACATTAAAACAATTATCCATCATGATCAAGTAGGCTTTATCCCAGGAATGCAGGGATGGTTCAATATTCGGAAATCCATCAATGTAATCCACTACATAAATAAACTCAAAGAAAAAAAAAACACATGGTCATCTCACTAGATGCTAAGAAAGCATTTGACAAAACTCAACATCCCTTCATGTTAAAAGTCTTGGAAAGATCAGGAATTCAAGGCCCATACCTAAACATAGTAAAAGCAATATACAGCAAGCCAGTAGCCAACATCAAACTAAATGGAGAGAAACTTGAAGCAATCCCACTAAGATCATGGACTAAACAAGGCTGCCCACTCTCACCCTACCTATTCAATATAGTACTGGAAGTCCTAGTTAGAGCAATTAGACAACAAAAGGAAGTCAAAGGGATACAAATAGGAAAAGAAGTCAAAATTTCACTGTTTGCAGATGATATGATAGTATACTTAAGTGACCCTAAAACTTCCACCAGAGAACTCTTAAACCTGATAAACAACTTCAGCAAAGTGGATGGATATAAAATCAACTCAAACAAATCAGTAGCCTTTCTCTACTCAAAGATAAACAGGCTGAGAAAGAAATTAGGAAAATGACACCCTTCACAATAGCCACAAATAATATAAAATATCTTGGAGTGAATCTAACCAAGCAAGTGAAAGATCTGTATGACAAGAACTTCAAGTCTCTGAAGAAAGAAATCAAAGATCTCAGAAGATGGAAAGATCTCCCATGCTCCTGGATTGGCAGGATTAACTTAGTAAAAATGGCCATCTTGCCAAAAGCAATCTACAGATTCAAAGCAATCCCCATCAAAATTCCAAATCAATTCTTCATAGAGATAGCAAGAGCAATTTGCAAATTCATTTGGAATAATAAAAAAACACCCAGGATAGTGAGAACTATTCTCAACAATAAAAGAACTTCTGGGGGACTCACCATCTCTCACCTCAAACTGTACTACAGAGCAGTAGTGATAAAAACTGCATGGTATTTGTACAAAGACAGGCAGGAAGATCAGTGGAATAGAATTGAAGACCCAGAAATGAACCCACACTCCTATGGTCACTTGATCTTTGACAAAGGAGCTAAAACCATCCAGTGGAAAAAGGTCAGCATTTTCAACAAATTGTGCTGGCTCAACTGGAGGTCAGCATGTAGAAGAATGCAAATTAATCCATTCTTATCCCCTTGTACAAAGCTCAAGTCCAAGTGGATAAAGGACCTTCACATAAAACCAGATACATTGAAACCAATAGAAGAGAAGGTGGGGAAGACCCTCGAATACCTAGGCACAGGGGAAAAGTTCCTGAACAGAACACCAATGGCTTATGCTCTAAGATCAAGAATTGACAAATGGGACCTCATCAAATTGCAAAGCTTCTGTAAGGCAAAGGACACTGTCAACAAGACAAAATGGCAACCAACAGATTGGGAAAAGATCATTACCAATCCTACATCTGATAGAGGGCTAATATCCAATATATACAAAGAACTCAAGAAATTAAAGTCCAGACAACCAAATAACCCCATTAAAATGGGGTACAGAGCTAAACAGAGAATTCTCAACTGAGGAAACTCGAATGGCTGAGAAGCACCTTAAGAAATGCTCAACATCCTTAGTCATCAGGGAAATGCAAATCAAAATAACCCTGAGATACCACCTCACACCAGTCAGAATGGCTAAGATCAAAAACTCAAGTGATAGTAGATGCTGGCAAGGATGTGGAGAAAGAGGAACACTCCTCCATTGTTGGTGGGGTTGCAAACTGGTACAACCACTCTGGAAATCAGTCTGGTGGTTCCCCCGAAAATTGGACATAGCACTACCTGAGGACCCAGCTATACCACTTCTGGACATATACCCAGAAGATGCTTCAAGATATAACAAGGATATATGCTCCACTATGTTCATAACAGCCTTATTTATAATAGCCAGAAGCTGAAAAGAACCCAGATGTCCTTCAACAGAGGAATGGATAAAAAAAATGTGTTACATTTACACAATGGAATATTAATCAGCTATTAAAAATAATGAATTCAAGAAATTTTTAAGTAAATGGATGGAACTAGAAAATATCATCCTGAGTGAGTTAACCCAAACACAAAAGAACTCACATGGTATCTACTCACTGATATGCGGATATTAGCCCAAAAGCTTGAAACAGCCAATATTCAACAGACCACATGAAGCTCATGAAGAAGGAAGAACAAGTGTGGATGCCTAGGTCTTACTTAGAAGGAGTAACAAAATACCCAGGGGAGCAAATATGGAGACAAAGTGTGGGACAGAAACTGAAGGAGGGGCCGTCTGGAGACCATTCCACCTGGGTATCCATCCCATGTGCAGTCACCAAAGGTAGACGCTGAAAGGGATGTCAGGAAGTGCATGCTGACAGGAGCCTGATATGGCTGTCTCCTTAGAGGTCTGCCAGAGTCTGACATACCCAGAGGCAGATGCTCACAGCTAACCATTGAACTGATCAAGGGTTCCCAATGGAGAAGTTAGAGAGGAGACTGAAGGAGCTGAAAGGGTTTGTGGCCCCATGAGGAGAGCAACAATACCAACCAACCAGAGCTCCCCAGGGTCTAAACCACCAGCCTAGGAGCACATAGGGAGGGACCCATGACTCCAGCTGTATATGTAGTTGAGGATGGCCTTGTTGGGAATAGGTGGGAGAGGAGATCTTTGATCCCATGAAGACTGGACACTGATGGGGGGGGATTTGAGGGTGGAGAGGTGGGAGTTGGGGGTAGGTGGGGGCACACCCTCATAGAAGCAGGAGGAGGAGGATGGGATAAGGTGTTCCTGGGTGGTGGGGGCAATGGGGTAAGGGGATAAAATTTGAAATTTAAATATAATATTCAATAAAAAAAAGGGAAAAAAGAGAAAAGAGAGAAAATAAGTAAAAAAAAAAATGTTGAGAACCACTGTTCTAGACAGTAATGTGTGTGTTAGGCACACATGTGTAGCTGGCCCCAAATTTGGGGCTGGTTACAGTTTAAACGTGAAATGTTTCTCTGTCTTAGTTAGGGTTTTACTGCTGTGAACAGACACCATGAGTTACACAACTCTTATAAGGACAACATTTAATTGGGGCTGATTTATAGGTTCAGAGGTTCAGCCCATTATCATCGAAGTGGGAATATGGCAGCATCCAGGCTGGAGGAGCTAAGAATTCTACTTCTTCATGTAAAGGCCTCTGGGAGAAGACTGGCTTCTAGGCAGGATGAGGGTTTTAAAGCCCATGTCCACAGTGATGCACCTATTCCAACAGGGCCACACCTACTCCAGCAAGGCCACACCCACTCCAACAAGGCCACACCTCCAAATAGTGCCGTTCCTTGGGCTAGGCATATTTAAACCACCACAGTCTCTATATTAGTTACTGCTGTTGCTATTGTGACTAAATGCCTGAGAGAAGCAATTTAAGGAGGGAAAGGTTTATTTTAGCTCACAGTTCCAGGGCACAGCCTTTCCTATTTGCAAAGTCATAGAAGCAAGAATCTGAGGCTACTGGTCACATGGATCCACAGTCGGGAAGCAGAGAGAGATAAATGCTGGGCCTCAGCTCCCATGCCCCCTTAGCACCACAGTCCATAGAATGGCGCCTTCCACAGGTAGACTCTGACTTTCTACCTCACTTAATGTCATCTAGATGCTCCTTCATGGGCATCTCAGAGATTGTTTCCAAGGAGATCCCAAGTCTTATCAAGTTGACCAGATTACCCATCACAGTTCCCAACAAGCTCAAGTGTTTGAACACCGAGTCCCCCCTTGGGTGGCTGTCCGGGGGATTGCAGAATCTTGTGGCTATTAGTTCTAGCCGGTGGATTTAGTACAGTAGGGATGAGTCTTTGTAGCTGTGCTGGCTAGTCTTATGTCAACTTGACACAAGCTAGAGTTATCTGAAAGGAGGGAACCTCACTGGAGAAAATGCCTCCATAAGATCCAGCTGTAAGGAGATTTTTAAATTAATGATTGATGGGGGGAGGGTGCAGTCCACTGTGGGTAGTGCTATCCTGGGCTGGTGGTCTGGGTTCTGTAAGAAAACAGTCTGAGCAAGCCATGATGAGCAAGGCAGCAAGCAGCACCCTCCATGATCTCTGCATCAGCTCCCACCTCCAGGGTCCTGCCCTGTCCTGTTTGAGTTCCTATCCTAATTTTCCTCAGTGATGAACAGGGAATGTTCAGTGATAAACATGGATGTGTTTGCCGAAGAAACCCTCTCCTCCCCAATTTGGTTTTTGTCATGGTACTTCATCACAGCAATAGAAACCCTAACTAAGCCAGTAGCTTATGCCAACCTCTGGTTTCAGTCTAACTTCCTATCTTACAGGATGTGAGGAGTCCCAGACTCTCCTTCCCACTGCCTCACCTTCTCTGCAAGGACAGAGCCAAACTCCTCTGAAACCATGAGCCCAAACTAACCTTTCCTCTCTTTGTTTTCATCAGGTATTTGGTTGCTGGTTTGGAAAACCTCACAGACTCTACACTTCTGGACAAGCCAGGAATCATGTTTAGATCTTGCTCATCAGACCAGAGCAAGCACAAAGCCTGGAATTTACCAAAAGTGTCTATTATCGTATATAATGCCAGGAAACAAAATACTGTTTGGATTGAAAGCTGTCCCCCTATTTATGTGTTTGTGTACCTCCAGATCTTAGAACCTTAGCATCTTGGTTGAGTTCACCTCTGTTGTGGGTAAGCTGCTGGTGGCTACACTCCCCAGGGTGTTAACATGCTCCAGCAACAGTTAGGCTTGTTGCCATAGAGACAGCAACATTTGAAGACAGACAACACCTGTGCACACACTCTTGAAGCCTAGCCTCCTGACTGGCTTGCATTCATTTTTGCTGCATCTTATTGGCCACTGTAATTCATACGGTCAGACTGGACTCAATGCGTACAAACTGTTTGCACCTGCTGGTAGACTGCTGCAGGGTCCCAAGGCAAAGGGAGTGGATTCTAGGGGGATGGAGAAATGGGAACATTTGCTAACAATCCAGAAGATGGTTAAAATTTTCATTTTGAATACAAAGTTTGACCTTAAAAATTAAGTCATTTGGGCTGGGTGGTAGTGGCACACACCTGTACTATAGAGTCAGTTTCAGAACAGCCAAGGTTACAAAGAGAAACACTACCTCAAAAAAAAAAAAAAAAGCAATAAAAAGTTATTTAGAATTTAGTTCTCCATCAATGGCCTTTGAGGGCTTGAGAAATGCCTCATGGGTAAAGTGCTTACCGCACAAACATGAAGATCTGAGTTTGAGCCCCAAAATCCACACAAAAAAGCCAGGCATGGTGGTATATGCTTGTAATCTCAACCCTGGAGAGCGGAGACAGGAGGATCCCTGGAGTTCTCTGGCCAGCCTAGCCTCACTGGGGTTATTCCAGGACAGTGAGAAACCCTGGCTCAAAAGATTGATGATGCCCGAGGGATGAGAGCCAATATTATCCTCTGGCCTCCAAATGTGCATGTGCATGCGTGCATTGGTGTGTGCGCGCACGCGCATTTCTGACATGGTCAAGGGATCTGACATATAGCCACTCCTCGCTGGGAAAGAGGAGTTTGGGGGTGGCGAGCAGAAATGCTGGGTCAGTGAGGAGTCCCTGCTGCACAGTCACTAGTGGGAGACTAAGGTAAATTTCCCTGAAATTAAGCACGAAGGAACAGACAGCTACAATTTTTTTGTTTGCTTGCTTGTTTTCTAGACAGGGTTTTTCTGTGTAGCCCTGGCTGTCCTGGAACTCACTCTGTAGACCAGGCTGGCCTTGAACTCAGAAATCCACCTGCCTCTGCCTCCCAAGTGCTGGGATTAAAGGCTTGTGCCACCACTGCCCGGCTGAGCTACAAAATTTTTAATGACTTCTTTTAAGGCTTTCAGGTATTCCAGAAACTCTCTATGTGTTAAGTAAGAAAATGGACATTAACCCCTAGATGAGGCCCAAGAGAAAGTATTAGCCAACTGCTTGAGTTGATTTCCTATGGGTGTAGACTCCCCACTTGCTAAACAGCCCAGCAGAAACGCAGGTATTCTAAAGAGACACTTGTCTGTCAGACTACTGGACAATAGGGCCTGGGAGAATGGAAATTTCCCTAGAAATCTCCTGCTGTGAGAAGGAAAAGTCCCCACTGGATGGGGAACTAGTTTCCAGGGAGGTTTTACACAGTTCCAACACCTTGTCAGACTTCCTTCAACTGTGAGGCTGAAGCCCAGACAAAGACAGATCAATGGTGGGTGGGACCACACGGTGACTGACTAGGACTACTTAAATATGCATCACCTTGGCCTCTATTTAAACTTTGATCTTATTTTAGGGCCCTAAAGACAGACTGAGAGGTTCTGCCAAATCTCTTTGACCCTCTTCTCATTGTGCCACCATTGACTACATCAGTCCATCTCTTAGTTCTGCTTCTCAATATTGATTTGGCTCTTTTATTGACTTATTGAGAATAGGTGGCCAGGTCTGACTTGGGCACAAGTTCTTACACCCCAAATGTAATAATTTCTTAGAAGTTATTACCCCTCAAGCCTGGCATGGGGTCATGCTTTAGTGGTAGAGCCCCTGCCTAGAATCCCCCAGTGAGGGGCTGGGGTGTGGCTCAGTGGTAGAGCCCCTGCCTAGAATCCCCCAGTGAGGGGCTGGGCTGTGGCTCAGTGGTAGAGCCCCTGCCTAGAATCCCCCAGTGAGGGGCTGGGGTGTGGCTCAGTGGTAGAGCACCTGCCTAGACTCCCCCAGTGAGGGGCTGGGGTGTGGCTCAGTGGTAGAGCCCCTGCCTAGGATCCCCCAGTGAGGGCCTGGGGTGTGGCTCAGTGGTAGAACCCCTGCCTAGAAGCCCCCAGTGAGGGCCTGGGGTGTGGCTCCGTGGTAGAGCCCCTGCCTAGAAGGCCCCAGTGAGGGCCTGGGGTGTGGCTCAGTGGTAGAGCCCCTGCCTAGAATCCCCCAGTGAGGGCCTGGGGTGTAGCTTAGCAGCAGAGCACTTGCTTAGCATGTACAGGGTACCAAGTAACAGCCCCAGCACCAGGAAGAGAAACAGAATAAGACAGGAAATGAGTCCTTGACAGACCTCCATCCTAAAGGGGAGGTCCCAGCTCTTGCTTTTGATTGACTCCTGTGCCTGTTCTCCAGGCAGCCCCTCTCCCTGTGAGTTCTGTAGGCTCTGTTGTCTGTTGGACTAGAAGCTTCCAGAAAGCAGGGATCTTGCAAAGGCTATCTTCCCAGCACTGATGAGACCCCCAGAAGTTTCTGTAGATTCACTCCCCTGCTCCTCTCCCCAGGGTGCAGAGCCTGATTGCTTTCAGGGAAATAAATGGAGAGCCAAGTACAGAGTTCTTCCGTGACAGCTCTGTTCCTTTTGGACAGCCTTGAAAAGAGCCAGAGATTTCTTTACAAGGAAATAAAAAGGTTCGCATTTCTAATGGGCACAGGACCATCCTGTGAACCCAGCCTTCGCTCGCCTGCCAGGGAGTTAGCGAGACAGATGGCAGAACTATGATGGTCTTTGGAGACTGAAACACATACTACTTCTAAGGTCCTAGATCCAAGGGACTCTCCTACTTGGGGGGGGGGGGGGGGGGCTAGGCTAACAATGCTTTGTCACAGAGCTTTCATTGAGCCCAGTTTCATCTTGCCTGATGTCTCTCAACGGCTCCGAAACACATGAGCAAAGTTTCTTGGACAATGGTAATTCAGTTGTGATTGCCACTCACTGGTAGAACACGGCAAACACGATTCATACTTATTCTCAAGAATGCTGCTGCAATATGAGCAAAATTAACTTTGGTAAGTAAGACCCTCCTGACAAAGATGGGGATGTTGGAAACTGCTCTGGATCCTGAAAATGAATTCAGAGGTTAAAAAGAACCAGCTGGCAGTAAGAAAGTGGAAATTCGGTTGACGGTGGTGCAGTCAGTGGGCGCGATGTGGAGGCGGGGAGCCGAGCCATCTCCCAGGACTACAATACAATACGAGAATTTATTCTTTTTTTTCTCCAGCATCTTTCAGAGAAGTTTAACAAAATGCCCCACGGCTAATTACAGACTTCCTATGCAAATACAAGCAGAAGTCTGTAATTTATTAAATGGTTGAAGTTGGAAGACTCAGAAGGATCACTGCAGAGATGGATTGCTGGATCAGCCAGGGGAGCATTGGGGGGCACCGTGAAGGAGGAACAGAGTGGTCTCCTGCAGAGAGATTGTGCCAGAGTGGCCTGAGTATTAACAGGAAGCTAAAGAGACACACTCAGAAGCCTTAGAACCAGGAATGGACATACCCCGCCAGAGGGAACTGCTTCAAGTTGGGGAGGCTCAGGACAGTTCTGTGTGGGGACATGTGACAGGTTGGGAAGTTACCTGAAGGACTTGTGATTTGAAGGGCAATGTGGACAAGAAGCCAAGAAAGTCTTTTGTGACAGTTGGCAGAGGCCACCAAAACAGGTGTCTCAGAATGAGGGACATTGCTGGGGTCGTGACCAAGTCTAGTGCCAAATCAATTGATCCTATGGAGGTTTGCTGGCAGGCGTACGTCAGTTAGAGGCAGGAGGACCAGTCAACCAGTCAACTGCTGAGCCCACTCAGCAGAGGGCATTGAATTGATCATCCATCCCACACTTCATTCATTTGAGCGAGCTAAGGTCCTATATAGCCCAGGGTGGTCTCAGACTCCTTATGTAGCCAAGGATGACCTTAAACTTCTGATCCTCCTGCCTTGTCATTCTAAGTGCTGAGATTATAGGCCTGCAGGATTGTTCTGGTTAATATTGGTGCTGGGTATCAAACCCAGGGCTTCCCTCCCTCCCTTCTTTTACTTTTCTCCCCTCCCTCCCTGTTCTTTTTCTTCCTTTCTCAGCTACAAGTCAGCTAAGAGGAACACTGATGGCCACTTTAACACCTTCTAACTCTTGGCAGCCTGTTTCTTTCGAAACAGCTGAAGACCAAGCAGAAAGCACTGAGCATCAAGGTCAGGCTGGGATAATAGCCGCAAGGTGACTGTTCACTTTGGCAAAGAGAATTACGACCTCCTTTTCCATCCGTCCTCCCCCGATGGCCAGAGAAGATGGAGATAATATTTACTATTTTGTCCTCACACACACCACCGCAGAGGCAGCAACCATATATTTGAAAAGCAGAGATCTACTATCTTGAGATGGAGAGCTGGGCCAGAATACACGTGGATTTTGGTATTACTAATTCATTAAGCATGACACTCAGCAGGACTTTCTCCTAAGGAAGTCAATGTCACACCTGGTACACGTCCTGGGCAAGAAACAATGTCACTGTGAATGAGAGTAAGCCTTAGTTATGGCGTGTGTGTGTGAATGTATGTGTGTGTGAGTATGTGTGTGTGAGAATGTGTGTGAGTGCATGTGAGCGTGTGTAAATATGTGTATGAGTGTGTGTGTGGTTGTGTGTATATATGTGTGAGTGTGTGAGAGAATATGTGTGTGTGTGTGTGATTCTTTGGCAGCCATATACCATGGTAGGTTTTTAAAGGTTTTATTTATTTACATATGTGTTTGTGTGTATGTGGAGACTAGAGGTCATTGCTGGGTGTCTCTCTCGATTGTCTCCATTTTACTTTTTGAGACAAGGTATTTTGCTAAAACCTGGAATTTGGCTGGAGATGAGATGTCTCTACATCTTCTGCTGTCTCTGCCGTCATGGGCCATCTTGCCTGCTGTTCACATGGGTCCTGAGACTCCAGATTCTGCTCTTCATGCATGTGTGGCAAATCCTTCACCAACTGATCCACCTCTGGTTTCTACCTCGTTTATTTGAAATGGGGTCTCTCACTGGATGTGGAATTCACTGAGCAGGCTAAGATGGGTAGTTAGGCTGGGGGGGTGTGTTTCTTGTGCCTCTGCCTTCCCAGCTCTGGGATTACAAGCATGGACCAGCATGCTCACTTGTTTTTATTCTCATAGGTGCTGGAGGTAGAGCTCAGGTCCTTCTGCTTGGGCAGCAAGGACTTTGTTGACTGAGCCATCTTCCCCAGCCCAGTTATGATGCTTTTGCAAGCAGAAGCAGAAGTGGCAAATGTTCTAAGGGCCTGGGTTCCTCTTTGGTCAAATGCAGTCCTCAGTGACAGCGCTGTCCCCAGGCTGCAGAGCCAGGAGGACCCCAGGGTGGGCTTTCTTTTCCATTCAGCAGACTTAGAGACTGTCATTTTGCATTTTTTTGTGACTCAGAAGCTTCCTCTACTCCTTCTCCGTAGCTTGTGCTATTTCCTGAGAAAAGTCCTGCCAATGGCTGGGTGAATTCTTCCTACCTGGGCTGCACCTCCGGCACCGGGGTGATACCTCCTGGACTGTCCACTGTATAGAACGCTATTCCCACTCACCTTGAAGAAGGGCAGCTCACACCCAGCTCCTCATCCCCGAATCCTCCCAGCCAATGCAAGGCATCCTCCCACCCTGGCAGTGTGTCCTGGAACAGGTGCAGGATTTGAGTAACTGCATTTTGCCAAGAACTCTGAAAACCTGTATCCCACTTACTGGCAGTGATGGATGAGCCTCTGTGCCGGGGATGAAGCCCTGGTCACGGACCACTGATGTGTTAGGAGAGAATTCACAGTGTAACATTTACTTTCCAGCAACAGGGCCAGGAACAGAAGGCCACAGGAGCAGAGGGAGGACCACCTCCCCAGCAGGCGGCTTTTGGCTCGGTCTGCTATTTAGTTCTTGGATACAGTGAAAATACTGAAGGTCTCTGGATGCCCGGATGCTCGTCTCATGACCCAAGTCATGTCCAGGGTCAGGACCAAGAGTGGAATTTTCAGTTGGTGCAGTTGGCCTTGCAGACACTGGCAGAGATGCCTTTTCCTCCTGTGGCCGAGGAAGTCTTTGTTGTGGGACAGCAACTAATGGCACTGACAGATGCAAGCCTGGAAATTGTCGAGGGTGGATTGGAAATATCCACCTGCGAGAGACTCCCTCCCTGGGTCCTCTCATTCCCATCTGAGAGCCCACTGTGGGGACTTGTGGCAGAAGGGGTGGGAAGGGAGCTGATGTAAGTTCTTAGCCTCAGCTTCCCCATCTGTGAGATGGGGTGGCCAAACTCCTACCTGAGTTGTGGGCGTGTCCAACATGCAGACGTTATGAAACGACATTACTCGTTGTGATGTTCATGTTGAATACGTTCGTGGGTGTGTTAAAGAGGAGGGTGGGGTGGGAGAAGATTCCGTGGGAAAACTCTGCCCACATAAATATAAGGACCTGAGATCAGAACCCATACAGAGCCAAACATGTCTGTGATGAGATGGGAGGCGGAGACAGGAGGATTCCTGGCTTAGCACACATAGCCTCAAACCAGAGACTCTGCCTCAAATGAGGTGGGAGGCACAGGGAGGTTTCCACAGGGGTCACTCAGTTCAGCTTGCCAGCTTCTAATTGGAACACATGGTGCCAAGACGAGAGCGCTGTTTGGGAGATGCTGGAAACTTTAAGAGGCGTGGGGTGTGGCCAGGGGAGGTAGCGTAGAAAGATGGGCCATTGAAGGTCACCCAGTCCCTGTTTCCTGTCTGTCTCTGGGCTTCCTGTTCTCCATGAAGAAGTTCCTCTGTCACAAACTTCCACCACCATCTTGTTCTGCCCACATGCATGGGGAAGGAGAGGCGGGGTGAGGACTGGGGGGAGGGGGCGGTAAGCAACTGTGAACTGAAAGCAGAAAAATTGTCGTCTGAAAGGAACAATTCCTCTCTGGAAGCTGTTCCTACTTCCTCAGGTCTTTGTCATGGCGGTGGTCCAAGTCACTAATCCAGGAGATGGGGAGATGTCTTAGGGGCTAAAGTGCTTGCCTCCCAAGTATGAGGACCTGAGCTTGAACCCTTGGAAACTCAACTAAAGCCGGGCCAGGGAGTGCATGTCTGTTTATCTATTGCAGGAAAAGCCTCAGAATCGGACAAGCCAGCTAGCCTGGTGTGCACAGCGGCAGATGGGGGAGGGACTCACATGCCCAGCCATAGCAGGCATGCACCTGTGTGCACACACATGTGCACAGGAACAGGCAGCATACACACACACACACACACACACACACACACGCACACACACACATGCACACACACATGCACACACACAGTAATAGAGGAGGAACATTTAAGGGCCAGCTTGTCTCCCCAACTCCTGCCCTTCCCCCACACTGGCTCAGGACACATGTCAGGATGCATCCCCAGCAGACAGTACCAACATGCCACCTGTATGAGGAGATATCATTTCTCCCTCGGCAGAGGTGGCAGGGTCAGGCCCAGCGTGGGAAAGCACATTTGTTCTCATTCCACCCGGGGCTCATTTACTAAATCCTCCCAACCCGTGAGTTGTGGCCTCACCGGGAAAAATGGCTTCCTGGTGTCTCTCAGGACACTCAGCAGCTTTACAGCAGGGCAGTCAATCTCTCAGAGCCTTCGAAGGACAGAAACACATGGTGTTCCTTCTCTCCTTTTGCGTTTATGTTTTAACAGCTGATGTGAGTGTGCCACAGATTTCCCGTGAAGTCCTCCGTTGTGGGCCTTTGCTAACCGATGAGTGTGCTAATTAATTAACCTGATAAATATTTATACATGGCATTATTCCTTTCACAGTGCTGTGGCTGTGGTGCCTGGCAGAAACAACTTAATGGAAGAAAGCTTGATTTATAAGTGTAATTTTGTTGGTGTGTTGAAAGAGAAAGAGAGAGAGAAGGAGAAAGAGAGAGAGACAGACAGACAGACAGACAGACAGACAAAGAGAGCACATGTGGAGAAGCCAGAGGTTGATGTCAGGTGTCTTTTTGTTTTTCCAACACAGGGTTTCTCTATGTAGCCTTGGCTGTCCTGAACTCACTTTGTAGTCCAGGCTAGCCTTGACCTCACAGAGATCTGCCTGCCACTGTCTCCCAGTGCTGGGATTAAAGGCGTGTACCACTGCAGTCCAGCATCAGGTGACTTTCTTAATCAGTCTCTGTCTTATTTTCTGAGACAAGGCTCCTCAGAGGCCCTGGAGCTTGTTGGTTCAGCTAGACTTGCTGCCTGGGGAGCCCTAGGCATTCTCCTGGTTTTGCCTCCACAGCAAGCTCTGCATGCCACCACACGAAGCTTTATATGGGTACAGGGGATTGGAACTCAGGTCTCAATGTTTGTAAAGCAGGAAAGGTTTAATTTGGCTTACAGAGGGCTTTGAGTCCACTATGCCAGGGAAGGCTTGGTAAGAGCAGCTTAGCCTGTGGTGGTGCGGGCATGTGGTGGAGACTCCTTAGTCTGAGTGGACCAGGAAGTAGAGAGTGGGTGAGAAGCCCTGTGCTGGAGAGGGTGCTGGTCTGAGTCACATCTACCCTCAGTGGCATCTGTCTAAACAGGGCACAAGGGCATACATACTGTCTCCAGCCTGAAGGCAGCCCTAGGTGCCCCTTATTTTCAGAGTCCCCTCTGGGTTGCCCGGGGGCTTTCTCTGGAGAAAGAGAAGCTCAATAACCTATTTATAATCCTGTCACCCCTCTCCTTTCCATAGGAAGAGAGAGAGGAGAGGCCTGTTTTAGATGTAATCATGTGCCCAATAATGATGAAATTCTAACCCCCAGGGCCTGGAATGCAGCCTTATTGGGAAATAGGTTCTTTGCATATAACCAAATTAAGACAAGGTCCATAGGCAGGCCCTGTGGTGGTTCATTTTAATTGTCAATTTATGGGATTTAGAATCACGAGGTGGGGGGGGGTGGAGTTGCAAGGGTGGAGGTAAGTAGGGAGGTTTGGGTGTGGGGGGATGGGGTAGTGGGAAGCTCTGGGCATGTCTATGAGGGAGTCTCTAGATTGGGTGAACTGAGGTGGGAAGACCCATGCTCACAATGAGCAGGACCGCCCTACGGAGTGGGGTTCTGGACTGAGGCAAAAGGACCGAGGGCCAGCCGAGTACCAGCGTTCACGTCTCCCTATGTAATGCCAGCTGTTAATCGTCCAGCTGAGGCAATCTCGAATTCCCCTGGGAAAAGAGGGTTGCTGAGGGATGATTATTCAGATCCGCTCAGCCTGTGCTCGTGTTGGTGGGAGCTGGGCGGCGGTTGGGTTGGAGTTTGTCCTGATTGCCTTCATTCATGTACAAAGCCCCAATCTGAAAGTGGCCAGCAACAGCCCTTGGCTTCGGAGCCTGTACGTGTAAGGGTAGAGAGAGCCAGCTGACTGCTAAGCACACCTTCACGTCTCTCTAGCCTCCTGACTGTGGGTGGGGTGTGGCTAGCTGCTTTAAATACTTGCATTGCCTTCCCAGCTGTGATGCATAGTAACCTGGAATTGTGAGCTAAAACATAGCCTGCCTCCCCTAAGTTGCCCAAGTCAAAGGTCATCAAAGATTGGAGGCGAGTGCGAGTGCCCCGGGGATGGGAAGACACACCTCTCCCTTTCCAGTCCTCAGTAGGAACCAAGCTGAGACCCCTTGACCTTGAACTTCAGACCCCCCAACAGCATGACATGTTACTATTGAGCTGCCTGGCTGGTGATACTGTCTTACAGCAGGGCCTGGCTAACTCAGGATTCAGCGCATGGCTGGTGAGAGATGGCAGATGAGTCACGTGATCTTTCCTCCACTTATGTGTGTGCTGATGTGTGTGCAAGTGTGCACGCATGTGTGTGCACGTACGTCTGTGGAGGTTGATGGTTAAACGCCTTCCTCCATTGACGGTTCTCCACCTTAGTTCTTAAAGGCAGCGTCTTTCACTGAGCCTGGAGCTCATAGACTCAACTAAGTGGCTGTCCAGTGAGCACCAGGAATCCACCCGTATCCCTCAGTGCTGGGGTTACAGACGAGTGCTTGGCGCCTGGCTTTAAGTATGTCTGGTATTACTTATTCTTTGGGAATTTCATACATGCATACAATACATTTTGATCCTATCCACCCCCCCATTCCCTTTTTCAAGACCCTCTATCATGACCCCCTCCCAACTTAAAATAATAATATGTCTTATTATTTTGTCATAACAGGCTGAATCCAGTTATGGCTGCTCATATCCATGTATGTAGGGCAGGAGCAGTTAGTTGCTAAGTCTTTGAAGAAAACTGACTCCCTCCCCTTGCAGCCATCAGGTGTCAATCATGGATGAGGGTGGAGCCTGTGAGCTCCTCCCAATCTATGCTGGAATTAAGTCTGGCTTGACTGTGTACAGGTAACCACAGCGGCTGTGGGTTCACGGGTGCCATGGTGATGTCCAGAAGCCAGTGTTTCAGTTTTCTTCTCCGTCTTCTGCCTGGCTTCCATGATGTCCCTGAGCCATGCAGGAGGGTTTGATACAGATGTCCCATTTAGGGCTGAGCACACAGCAGCCAGGTTTCTTCTGAGCACTTCGAGGTGCACTGTGGGAACTGAGGATCCAAGCTCAGATCCTTGTGCTTACACAGGAACTGAGCCATCTCTTCAGTCCTTAAAAGGACGAAGACAAATCTGTTGCTGGGAAAGGAAGAGCGGTGAGGTTTGCCCACCGCCAGCCCACAGACTTGATGCAGCTTCGGGCTCCACTTCCTGTGCTGAGGGGTGGAGTGTGCAGCTTCTGTGAACGAAGCTGGAGGGTCGATGGAGCCCATAGCTGAGCAGCAGGGGAGAGCAGACAGGCAGTGTGCAGGATGCAGCTCTGCCTGCACTAGCCTGCTGGGCACCCTGGTCTCTCATGCTTGCTAAAGACCCATATCCCAGGAGGCAGCGGTCCTGCCTCCTGGGATATGGGTTCAGGAGGTTCAGGACAGACATTCAGGAGGCCGTGGGAGCCGAGTGGCTGTATCTCCCATTTCAATCATGTTTACTGTGTGCAAAAGAGGGAAACTTCTTTTTATGAAGGAATCATAAAAAACCTGAAAGCCTTTTGAATCAGGTGTCTAAGAAGGCTTTAGTTTCAGGGGCAGGTGCCTATGTGAATGTGTGTCACCATTATTTAAAGTCACAATGGCTCTTTTGGAAGAATTTGGAATGTCACTAGAACATTCTAAAGACAAAAGCCAACAAAAGAAAAAGCCAGGCACAATGGCATGTGCCTGTAATCCCTGCACGCTGGGGGCGGAGGCAAAAGGACTGAGAGTTTGAGGCTAGCCTGGGCTATGTAGGAAGACTGTCTCAAAAAGAAAAGGAAACAAAACAAAGCAGAAAGCGCAGCCCGCCGTTATCGTTGGCCCTGAATAAAAATGACGATTAACATAATCACAAAGTATGATTTAATCCGTGCAAGGTTATAAATATTAATGGGAACATTATTATCACTATCATGTTAATTTTATGAAAATCGGTCCGTGCAGCATGCATACTTTTCTTCTTTACTTTTCTCCTCAGCTTTTGCTGGCACTCTCGGTCTTACTGTGTGGATAAACACTTCCTGTTTCAGCAGCTACCTCTGCCTGGGGTCGGGGGTGGGATCCTGACACCACAGGGCCTTGTGATTTCCCACAGATAAGAATCGAACGCTGCAGAAGCAGGATAAGAGGTTGAGCCTGTAAGCTGGGTGCTTACAATCATAACTGTGATTATGTGTGGATGAGTGTGTGTGTGTGCGCACGTGTGTGCATGGGTGCATGTGTGTGTGAGTATGTGTGTGTGGAGGGCAGAGGACAACCTTAGGTGGCCGTCCTTAGATCCTGTCCACCTTAATTATTAAGACAAAGTCTCTCACGCCCTAGAACTGCCTGTGTAGGCTAGACCAACAGCCAGCAAGCCCGGGGGCATCCACCAACCATCTCCACCCAGCCCAGCACTGAGATACATGCCGGTGACACCAGGCCATGCCTTTTCTATATGGGTGCTGAGTGTCTGAACTCAGGTACTAATGTAATTAGTTGGCCTGTGCTGGCTAATTTGGGGCCCCTAAGACTGGTACTGAGAGAGATCACAAGTAAGATACCGAGTGACCCTGCCCCAAGTTAATTCTGATTGGTGAATAAAGATGCCAATAGTTGGGCAGAAGAGGCATAGGTGGGGTTATTTAAGGTCTGGTAGGCTTGGGAGAAGCCACCTTGAGATAGAATAAGACAATGCAGGAGAGGAAAAAGAGCTGCCATGGGTTAGCTGAGCCATAAAAACCGTGGCCATGTGGGCTGGCCAATAGGAGCTAAGAGCAGCCCAGGCGAGACATAGTAAGTAATACATTGGGTTATGGATAGGGAAGTAGATTCTAACAACATGGAGGGCGGGCAGCTGCCCAGTTATTGTGCTGCCTGAGGCATATTTAAAAATATAAGGCTGTGTGTCTTTCATCCGGGAACATAAATGGTCTAAGGTGGGGAAAAAAACACCATGCCAGGATTTTTTTTTAAAATATTTTTTACTACGTACTCACATTTGCACACCATGCCCTTTGCTGACTGAGCGAGCCATCTCCCCGGCACTTAAAGCAGGGATTGCTTTACATGTGTACCTTTAGAACTGTGTTAGACTCCACTGCATGGAAGAGCCACTCGAGTCCAAAAGGTCAGAAACAGGCCGGTCTCAAACTTGCAACCCTCTTACCTTTGTCTCCTTAGTACCAGGTCATCGCTGTGTTCTGTATCACCCTTAACCCCCCAGGCCCACTGGATAGTGGGCTGTGACCATCATATTTTACAGGTGAGGAGAGTTGGGGGTCTAAGACAGAAAATAACATACCTGTAGGCATGCCAGAAGGAAGTAGCTGGCAGGAGATGAAACCCAAGTGTGCTGAGCAGTGTGTCAAAATGTCAGTTCCTGAACTGGGCCTGTGGCTCAGTGGGTAGAGAGCTTGCTTAGCATGCACAAAGCCCTGGGTTCCATCCCTGCTGGTGCTTGCCTGTAAGCACTGGAGAAGTGGAGACAGGGAGATCAGAAATTCTAGACCATCCTTGGCTACATAGCAAGTTCAAGTCCAGCCTGGGCTACATAAGACCAACCCTGAATGAATGAATGAATGAATGAATACATAAATAAAAGGTCAGTTGGAAATGAATCTGGAATGGAAGCTTCAGTAGCAGAATGATATGTGGGATTCACTGAAATGTCCTCATCCTTCTAGAACTATCCATGCCCTATCTGCTTTTCCCCAGAAACCCAGTTCTCACTAACGGCAAACACAGCCATGCTTTCAGCAGCCAGAGGGATACGTTCTGAAGGCATCTACACTTCTTTCTTACCGCTTCATTAACTGTACCAGTCAACACTCTGTTCTAGTTCCCACAAGACAGGTAACTAGGTGAAGGCCTTTAGAATTAATTATTTTATTTATTAATTAATTAAATGTAGCATAATGACAGTGTCACATGAGGAGGTCATGGTCCAGGGATCTAACAGGAAGTTACCTTTGGAACCCAATTCAGCTTGCATAGAAAGATCTGGAAGCCTGGAGACAAGCCCATCACTGTAATCCAGGGAGAGAGCTGCAGGATTGTTGCCCGGTTTTTTAATGTGTGAGCTTTGAGCTGAGCACACAGCCTTGTTAGGGAAGTAATATGGGATGAAACGGGACATGGCGGTGTCAGGGAGAACATGCCGTTCCTTAGTGAAGGTCTGAAGAGCGATCAAGCTGAATTAATTTCTAAGTGACCCCATGACAGATTCTTGATTATGATCCTCAATTAGGGAAAGCTTGGTTTCGTTTTTGTTTAATGTCAGGGAGTTTGGAAGCTGTGGGGCAGATGGCTGCTGAGAGTGCAGGGCAAGCAGGAAGGGAGAGCCTCGTGTGAGGCTGCTGGGCAGTGGGGCCTTTCTCAGGGCTCCATAGAGCAAGAGCAAGTGTGGCTGGGGATGGAGCTCAGTAGACACAGCAGTTTCCCGTCAAGTGTCAGGGTCTCAGTTCCAGACCCTGGGACACAGGTAAAGATTGGGTTGTACACATCTGTATTCCCAACTCTCCTAGGGTAAGATGGGTAAGAGAGAAGAGAATCCCCAAAAGACCAGGGGCCAGCTACCCTGGTGCAGCTCTGACCTCTACATGCATGACTATATTCATATACACAAATGTATACACACACACACACACCGTATACAAAGTTACTCATGTCTGTCAAGGCTCAAAGGAGAAAGCACAGGCTCAGAATAGGCAATGGACCTACTCTGTGAAAATGGAAAAAAAAAAAAAACAAAGCCAGATTTGGTGGTACAGGGCTGCAACCCCAGCAACTTGAGGATCTTGAGTTCAAGGTCATCTCAGACTATGTAGTGAAACCCTGTCTCAAAAAATCCAAAGCTAGGCGTGCCTATAATTCCAGCACTTGAGAGGATGCAGCAGGAGGATTGTTCTGAGACTGAGGTCAGTTTGGGTTGCATAATACGACTCTGTCTTTAAAAACAAAATAATTGGAAAGTCAGAGACTGGAGGCCCTTAGTGCTTGCTAACCAGGCAACCCTGGTTAGTGAACTTGGTGAGTCCCAGGGTCACTGAAAGACTCTGACTAAAAATACAATAACCATAGGGTGGACCAGTGTCTGAGGAGCAGCAGCTGAAGTTGATTTCTGGGTGACTTCTTCAATATATATGTACATATAAACACACATACAAACAGAAATGCATTTGCATATACATGTGCATGTAACATACACCAACAAAGTACATTTGTATACACATAAGCATGCATGTGTACACACACACACACACACACACACACACACACACACACACACCCCAAACATGGGAAAGAAGAGATTTAGTGTTTAGTGTTTGGGTAGATAAATTTGCCCTTGTGGATGGGACAGCAAGATCAGAAATCCAGATCTTATAGGGTTTTCTCTGGATCACATGAGAAGTCACTTCTGCCCAGCTGAAAACACCCCAGGTTCCGGAGTGGTTACAAGATCAGAAAGACTTCTGAGTTTACCATAGCTTTCAGTTACTGACCTTAACCTGGCTAGTGACTTACCTTTCAGTTAGTGACCAGCCTGGGTCCCTTCTCAACTCCTGAAGTTTTCTTCCTTCAAATCCAGGAATGAGTCAAGTGTGATGGCACAGAACTGTCATTTCTTCAGACACACAGGAGGCTGAGGCAGGAAGATGGAATGTTTCAAGTCTTAAAATGAGTCCAAGACCAACCTGAGTAATGTAGAGTAAGACTCTGTTTCAAAATAAAAAGCAACATGAGGCCTGAGTGCACGGCTCAGGGTAGAGCCCCTGCCTAGAATCCCCCAGTGAGGGGCTGGGGTGTGGCTCAGGGTAGAGCCCCTGCCTAGAATCCCCCAGTGGGGGGCTGGGGTGTGGCTCAGTGGTAGAGCCCCTGCCTAGAATCCCCCAGTGAGGGGCTGGGGTATGGCTCAGTGGTAGAGCCCCTGCCTAGAATCCCTCAGTGAGGGGCTGGGGTGTGGCTCAGTGGTAGAGCACCTGCCTAGAATCCTATATTGAGGTGCTGGGGGCGTGGCTCAATGGCAGGGTTTCTGCCTAGCATATAGGAGGCTTTGAATCCAATTAGTGGAGGGCTGAAGGGCATGGAGGAACAGCAAAAACCATAACAGCTCTCAGCTTTATCATCGGTGGAGATCAACAGAATGTACTATAGAAGACATGTTTAATCACTTTCTGTCTCTTGGGGGCTTGCTGCAATTACATAATCAAAGTGCAGCCTTGACTAGACCTCAATTTGGGACAGCTTGCACATAATTCCCTAAATATGTCACTGTGAAAACCTCATTAGAAAAGCAGATTGCCCTGTGAGAGTACAGTGTCCAGGTTCTGAAGTGTCACTCAAGTTCCAACATGGAAGAAAATCCGGTTGTCTTCAGAGACCTCTTTTCTCTGCCTGCCATGAAAGAGGCTGCCTTTGCTTGTGTACTGTGAAGAAGGGGGGAGGGGTGCGTCTCTAGCCAAGGTGTTAAAAGTTTTACAGAACAGCAAATTACTGTGGGCCTTACCTGTGAAGAGTTGTGGAGCCAGTGTCTCCAGCTTTAATTACACAGCGGCAAAATGTGACAAGATCGATCTCTCGGTCTCTGAGCCAAAGACCATCTCCTCAGCTGCAGGTTTTGCTGGGTAATTTTAGGATTTTGGAACCTACTCCATGCCCTGGATTTAATGTGGATTTCTAGTGTGGGATTTCAGAAGAGCTGGAAACCACACTTCTCCCAAAGAGTGGAGGAACTGTTTAGTGAGCATACCTGTGTCTCAGCACATGACAGCCGAGGCAGGAGGGTTGTGTGTTTGAGGTCATCCTGGGCTACATAGCAAGATTCTGTCTCAAACAAAATAAGTGGAAAAGCTCAGGGTAATGACGAGTCTTGGTTGCTGGTGATCCTTTTTTTTTTTTTTTTTTTTAAAGACATCTAGTGTGTGTGTGTGTGTGTGTGTGTGTGTGTGTGTGTGTGTGTGATGTGCTCACCTATGCATGTGTGTGTGGAAAACAGATGTGGACATCAGGTATCTCCCTCAATCACTGGACACTTCACCTTTTGAGACTGTGTTTCACACTAGATATGGAGCCCACTGGCCAGTGAGCTTCGAGGATCCCAGTGTCTCTCTGCCCTTCCTGTCAGCACTGGGGTTAGAGGCAGATGCCACCATGCTGCCTTGTACAGTGTACTGAGAACAGGAATTCAAAACTCTGTGCTTGTGTAAGCATTTTACCCACTGAACCATTGCCGCAGCCCGTGCTCTTGCCCATTGTCTCAGAACACCTCAATAAGGATACACTAGTCTTATTGTTCCCATAGGCAGATTCTACATAAAGTCCACTGGAACCTTGATTTTGAACTCAGAGCTCTCCAGTCAGTCCTCCAGAGAAAAGGATCATCAGAGCTGTAACCCAACGACACCTTCCAGTGGGCTTCTCTGATTGCATCGGTCTGAAAATGCTGTTGGCGTTCCCAGTGTGAAGTGGTTTGCTTTGACAGTGAACACAGGTTGGAACGTGGTGTGAATCAAAGTTCCTGGTAAGATTCACACCTTCCCCTGAGCCTTCAGCAAGGCTGATGAATTGGTTAGGACGTCTGTGATCCTAGGAGGTTGGGATGATGCAGGCCCACAGCTTAATTATGTTCGCCTCATAATGTCTTAGCCCCTTTAATAGCCATCCCTTGACTTCCTGTGTCCGAGGTGACATCCTTGTGGCTGATAAATAACAGACCCTTGCTTCCACCAATCAAAAGCCAGACTCCTCGCTTCCACCAATCAAAAGCCAGACCCCTCGCTTCCACCAATCAAAAGCCAGACCCCTCGCTTCCACCAATCAAAAGCCAGACCCCTCGCTTCCACCAATCAAAAGCCAGACTCCTCGCTTCCACCAATCAAAAGCCAGACCCCTCGCTTCCACCAATCAAAAGCCAGATCCCTTGCTTCCACCAATCAAAAGCCAGACCCCTCGCTTCCACCAATCAAAAGCCAGACCCTTCGCTTTCACCAATCAAAGGCTAAGGAGTATCCTCAGATAGCGTCCATGGCCTAGAACAGAGATCTCTCTGCTTTGCCTTAACTTAAAAAAAAACCTCCCCGCTGTTTCCACCAATGTATGTAAAAAGTGCCTTGATTTACAACTTCTTATTTTCCATTACTATAAAACCTCATCACACTGTTCCATACTGTAACACACACTTGGTGCTAGGCTAATATATACTTCCTGGCCCTTGTCACTCGTATTGGCTCCAGAATAAACTATCTCTTATCACCTTTGAGGTGAGAGCTGTGTTTCTGTAACTGCAGTGACCTTCTTGGGGTTCCCTTAAGCAGCTGTAGTCATTCATTCATTCATTCATTCATTCATTCATTCGTTCATTTTAACTTTAATCGCAGCACCCTCCCTTCTCTCCCCGCCCTCCCTGCACCAGTGGTCTTATTCAGGAGCTTGGGAGTGGCAGAGGATGACGGGCTTATTTTTTTTAATTCCATGTGTATAAGTATTCTGCCTACATGGATGGGTAACTGTGCCACATGCATGTCTGGAGTCTGCAAAGGTCAGAAGAGACATCAGATTTCTTGGCTGCAAGCTGCAATGTGGGTGCTGGGAACTGAACCCTGGTCCCCAGCAAGAACAAGGGCTTTTAACCACTGCACCATTTCTCCAGCCCTGAGGATGAACTTGGAGTCCTTTGCTCTAGAAAGTTTTCCCGGATTGTTCTGCACAAATGGACAGCAAGGCCCCGTTGCTGAAGACAGCACCTACACAACTCATTGAACATGGAAAAGTTGAATAGGTGCCTACACAGAGCCTTGCCCCTACATTCTGGCATTTTTAGTATTCTCCGTGCTCTCAAAAGAGAAATATAAACACCAAGCCAGCCACACGCCCTTTATCTACGATGGTGTCCTGCCTGCACGATACACTAGGGTAACGGTGGCAAAAAGGTTATGGAAGCAACCAACCAATAGCTGATTTGACTCAAGCTTGCTCCGTGATATGGACCCCCAAATGACTCCGTGATATGGACCCCAAATGACACCGTGTGAGTAATGAGGAACCTGAGATAAGATAGCCCAGGGACCAAACAATACTGCTCTAATAAAAGGAAAGATACAGTGATCAAATGACCCCTAATGACCTAATGACATTCTGCTAGACTCATAGGTCAGAGCTTTGCTCAGCCATCATCAGAGAAGCTTCCTCCTGCAGCAGATGGGAACAAACACAGAGACCACAGCCAGACATTATGCAGAAAGTGAGAGACCTGGGAACACTCAGCCCTAACTGGGATGTCTCTGTCCCTCACTCAGGGCTCAGAGAACCCACAGAAGAGGAGGCAGGAATCGTGTAAGAGCCAGAGGGGTGGAAGACACCAAGGAAACAAGCCCTCTAAGTCACCATGCTCAATGCTCATATGCGCTACAGAGACCGAGGCAGCAAGCCCAGGGCCTGCGTGTGTGTGCACCAGGCCCTCTGTGGATAAACGCTTTATGGCTTTAGTGTTATAGAATCCCCAAGTGGGTCTCTGTTTCTTGTGTTTTTTCTTGGATACTTTTCCTTTTGTTGGCTTGTCTCCCTCCCCCCCCCATGGATGAATGAATGAATGAATGAATGAATGAAAACCTAGCCACTAGGGTAAAGGTTAACAACTGAACTGTCATTTAGACGTGCTGGGAAGAGGGACAATCAGTTTTCTTCAGTAGAGTGACCCTGGGTACATCACCCACTCCAGGGCAGGCCTCATGTTCAGGAGCAGTTGACCAACAGACAACCAGCTCCGCAGTTTTGTTTTCTTTCTTTTTTTTTTTTTTTTCTTTTTTATTCTTTTATTTGGTTATAGTTTGGTGTAGTTTTTAAAAAGTATATTTTTGGATATGATTTTATTTTGGTTTTGTTATTGTCTTGGGTTTTTGTTTCTCTTTTTGAGGAAGAACCGAAAGTTTGGTGAATAGGGAGGGGAAGAGGATCTGGAGAGACTTGGGGGGAGGGAAGAATATGATCAAGATATATTTGAATTTGAAAATTGTTTTAAATAATGAAATAGAATGATGATGATGATGGTGATGGTGGTGATGATGATGATGGTGATGATGGTGATGACAATGGTGATGATGATGATGGTGATGATGGTGATGACAATGGTGATGATGATGATGGTGATGATGGTGATGATGGTGGTGATGACGATGGTGGTGATGGTGATGATGGTGATGACAATGGTGATGATGATGGTGATGGTGGTGATGGTGGTGATGATGATGGTGATGATGGTGATGATGGTTATGGTGATGACGATGGTGATGGTGATGATGGTGGTGATGGTGATGATGGTTATGGTGATGATGATGGTGATGGTGATGATGGTGGTGATGATAATGATGATGATGGTGGTGGTGATGATGGTGATGATGATATTAAGGAAACTGGTAAGAAAGAAAAGGAAGAACAGTTTTCTTGAAAAAAAAAAAAGAGTGAAAGGCTGGATGTGCTAGTGTGTACCTTTAATCCCAGCACTGAGGAGACATCTCCATGAGTTCCATGTCATTCTAGTCTATATGGAGTATTCCAGGCCAGCCATGGCTACATAGTGAGACCATGTCTATGAATGAATGAATGAATGAACAAATGAATCAATAACTCAATCAACCAATAAGTAAATATTTGAGAACCAAGTGGAGATATATATATCTATATATATCTCTATCTATCTATATATATATCTCACAGGAAGATTGCTATGAGTTTGAGGTCAGTCTTGAATACAGAGTGAGTTCAAGGCCTGGCTGGGTTACCAAATAACCCCCATCGTTATTAACAAATAAACTTTAACCATGGCTATAGGCTACTGTTTCCCAAGGCAGACAAGCTTCTAGAATTTTCCATCATCACCCGCCTCACACCATACCTGAATTCATGTTCTAGTAAGGGTGAGAGACACGTCCATTTCATTCACCGTCACAACCCTAGCATCCACCACGGGACCTGACACAAGGTAGGCAAAAGAAAACATGAGTTTGAACGAAGGGATGCAGTTCCCGTGAGGCGGAAGAGTCTCCCTTCCAGTAAGCTTGATAGCTTTCCTTATCAAGAGTCACAGCCCTGGGTAGGACGCAGCTAAGGACGCTTTCATCTCTTTGCTGTTATTTCATCGAGGGACTTCTCAGGACCTTTGTGCGATCTTCATTCCTGAAAGGGCAGGGACAGAGGCATTCTCTCTAGGATGCTCATGCAAGTTCCAGTGATCTGCTGGCGGAAACGAGCCGGAGTGGGGAGGGGCAGTGCCTGGAGGGATGTGCCGACCCCGGGAAGGCATTCCTTCCTTCCACTGAACCCACAGACTCCACTGCTCTTCAAACTCCAGCACTTTGTGTGTATATGGAAGCGAAGCCTTGCATCCTTAGTTCAACAAATATTTGCTCTCTGAATAAGTATAACAGGCTGGTTTGGTAAAAAGCCGGATCCTTTCTCAGGCCCACAAGCTGAGTACCAGAAGTAAGGTCCTCACCACCACCCTGGCTCTCTGTCTCCTTCCTTCGGACCAGCCATGTGCTGACCTCTGCGCACAACCACATTGATCACTCCAACAGTGCCTGGTAACCAGCCTGTCTGCTCTCCACTCAAGGCAGAACGCACCGAGATAAGAGTAACCAACCGGTTGAGGGATGGATGCGTTAGTAACACGTTGGCCATATAAACACGAGGAGCTGAGTGTAGATCTCCAGCGCCTAGTTAAAGCCAGGTGCGGTGGCACATGTCGGTCACGCCAGCACAGGATGCAGAGGCACCGGAGGTGGCTCACTGGAGTCTGCTAGCTAGCAGATCTATCCAAATCAGTGGACTCCCAGGTCCCTTGAGATAGCCTGGGTCAAAACATAAGGCAAATGAGGCTGGAGGAAAGGTGCTTGCCGTCAACCCTGAAAACCTATGTTTAATCCTTGGAACTCACATGGTAGAAGGAAAAAAACTGACTCTTGCAAATTATCTTGGGACCTCCACATGGGGGTTATGGTACACTTCAAACCCATGCTCTTTCCCCAATAGATAAATAAATAAATAAATAAATAAATAAAGTCAGACAATTTTTTTTCTTACCTTTGTGTGTCTATGGCAATAGAAACGGGTTCTTTTTCTTAACAACAACAACAACAAGAAAAAGTTCATGGATGAACTGACTTAGAACCCCTTAGGCATATACATAGGTGTGGCATAGCCGGGTCGTACGCTACTTCTTTTTTATTTTTCTTGAATCTCCATATTGATTTCCATTGGGAATACACAGACTGACTTTCCCACCAGTGGGAAATAAGAGGCCCCTGGCCCCACATTCTTGCCAGTATTTGTTTTCTCGATGACAGACATTCCAACTGCTTTAATTTGCATTTTCTAATGGCCAAGGAGGTTGAATGTCTTTTCAAGTAGGTATTGGCCATTTGTATTTCTTATTTCAAGTCTGGTTCGTTAGCCTGTTTGTGGATCGGATAGTTTGGATTTCAGTGTTTAAGGTTTTTTTTTTTTTTTTGGTCCTTTATGTATTTAGATCTCCGTTGTGTAGTTGGTAGAGATTTTTTTTCCACACTCTCTGGGTTCCTTCACCCTCTTATCTGTTCCTTTTTCATGTAACATCATCTATCTGTCCTTGGGATTATTTCATAAGCTGTTGGAATTTTTTTCAAGACCCCCTTTGCTCATGGGACTTGAGGTGTTTTATCTGTTTTCCTCCAGCAATTTTAAAATTTCAGGCCCACATTAAGGTCTCATTTCATTCTCCACATAAGAATTTAGTTTTCCTAGAACATTTGCTAGAACTTAGGCTGCCTTTCTGCAATGTTTGGTTTTGATAGACACTATCATTACTACTTAGTTGTCTGTAGCTGTGTGTTTTATTTCTGGGTTATTTGTTCTGCTCCCGGATCTAAGATCCGCTCGGCGATTCCTGATATGACGGCCGTGGGATGCGATTCGATTAGGTGTGGTTGTGCCTGAGGCTTTGCTCATCCTGCTAAGGGTCACTTTGACTATTTGAGTCTATATCAGTGTTAGAGTTGGTTTTTTCCAGTTTTGTGAAGGATGCCATTGAGGTTTGAGTTAGGATTGTGTTGAATGTGTGTTTGGTAATATAGCCACTTTCACAACACTAATTGTTGTGAAATAATTGTGAATAATAGATTGCTTAATCCTTGATGGCCAGCCTATTGCCAGTGTTATACTAAATAGGGGGAAATTGGAATTCCGGCAAAATCTAGAGCAAGACAAGGGTGCTGTCTTTCTCTTCCTTTATTCAAAATATAGTATTTGAAGTCATAGAGAGAACAGTAAGAGAAGAGAGAGAAAGAAAAGTGAAAAGACAGTGCAGATTAGAACGGAAGAAGTCAATTTTCTTCCCCTCTCATCCCCTACACACACACACACTGTGGGCTGGTGCCTCTAGGGACATCATTCCCATTTGCAGACAACGTGGTCCTCTCAAAGAATCCGCAGAAACCTTTCAGAACCTATATATACTCTCAGCAAAGTAACGGAATAGAAAGTTGAAAAAAAAAAGTGGGTTTTCTATACAACCATAGCAGTTTTGCCAAGGAGGGAATCAGAAGGAAGAGTACCACCCACGATAGCCTCTAAACACCAAAACATGTAGGCATTCTCATAAAAATGGGTAGACCTGGAAAATACTACATTAAGTGAGGTAGCCCAGGTTTGGAGAAACAAATACTGCACATTTGCTCTCATACGTAGAATCTCACTTCTAAATATCTTAGTATCTAATTATGTGTGTGTGTTCATGCTGGAGTGACTGGGTAGCTGTCAGGAAACAGGTTTTTTGGGTTTTGTTGGTGGTGGTGGTGGTTTTTTTTTTTTTTTTTGTTTGTTTTGTTTTATGGTCTTTTTTTCTCTTTTTATTTATTTTATTTTTCTTTTCTTTTTTTAACTCAAAACACTTTATTTATCAGTATTTGTATATACATATATACTTATATATGTATACATATATACATACATATATGAACAATAATTAAATAATAAGATGTATTTGAAAAGTATGGGGGATTGGGAAGAGTGGGAGGAAGAAGAGAAAGAGAAAAATTATGTAAATACAGTGCTCATATATGAAATTCTCAAAAAGGAATCCAGTTTTTTTAAGATGTTCAACAGATTAACTAGCATTTTACAATATGAAAATAAATATGACCTATAATTATGTTGAAGGACATTTTAACTCACTACAAACTTTGAAGTTTAAAATGAAATCAATAAAAATTATTTTACCCAGCATACTAACAAAAACCACAATAATGTTTTATAATTCAAAGTATTTCTGAGAACAAGAAAATGGATTGTCAGGAGCTAAGTCAGCAGAGCCAGGGGGACACTGTGTGTTATTTTTTTTCTTTTTTTTTATTATTATCAAATCATAATTTTTACTTTTTAACACAGCTGTTATAAACATGAAAATGCAGAATGTGGGGAAGGGGAAAACACAGGAGCATAGGTGTTCAGGGGGAGTACAGATATCTTTCAGAACAGGGTATCAGCTGGGTGAAGGTTCAGGGGTCAGGTCACTATGACTCTGCCTATGATTCACTTGTCCTTATCTAAGTTGGTACTATCCGCCAAGGCTGCCTATTTACAAGGTCTATGACTACTCAGGCTGGTAGATTTCCACAAAAGCTGCCTGTTTACAATAGTTTATAGACATCTGTTACAGTGTTTTTCCATAGAGACCCAAGACTTTGTGTTAGCAGGCATGTATGTCAGGCCTATTGCTGATTTTAGGCGTATGGCTGATTTCAGGCCTTCAGTGTATAAGCAGGGCTGTCCCTGACATCTCCTCCCCTCTCCAAGTATAGAAGGGCTGTGGCAATTCTAATCTTGCCAAGGCAGGGATAGAGGCCTGACCTCCAGTAATTAAAGGGGATCTTGTAATGGGCTCCAGTCCTCCTGTCGTCAGACAATGTTTTTAAAGGAATGAGGTGATGTGTGACAGAGGAAACACACAAACACATGTCCACACACATGCACTCACACTCAGCTTGCATGCATGCACACACACACACACACACACACACACACACACACACACACACCTGCTAACATAGGCATGCTCACACAGGCATGCTCTCACACACACATGCACAGGCACACACACATGTGCACATGCATGTACACACATGCTTACACATACACACTCATATGCATGCACATGCACACACACACACGATAGTGGAACCCATTGTTAGCTTTCAGGGAAGGACCAAAGATCAGTTTGGGAAGAAACCAGGAGAGATAACAGGAAGGTTTCAGGAGAAGCACAAAAGAGAATTTGGCCGTGTACTTTGGGAGCTTGAAATGGACCCAGGAACACTTAGGAACAGACCCAGGATCTAAGGTCTACCAGCTTTAGAACTGGGGCAGTAGGCATCTCAGACACGCCCTTGTCGTCCCAAGAACAATTTCTGAGACAGAAGGGAGAATTTGTCCTTAGACTTTCTCATGCTGGGTGGAAATCCATCTTCCATTTTGGTAGTATTATAGATCTGTTGAACTGACACTCAGGGATGACAAAATCAAACAGGTCCCACTGTCCTGGGTACTACACACCTTCCTGGATGTCTTTGGTTCTCCAGAATAGACTATGTAGGAACCACTGGGATGACTCAGTGGATGAGTGCTGCAGCCACCAAGCCTGATGGTTGGAATTTAATTTTGAGGCCGACATGGTGGAAATGTAGGACTGACTCGTGTCCTCTAACTTCTATACGTGGACCGTGGTACATGGACACACAAACACACTCGAAAAGTGAATAAACATAAGATGATGTCAGTCTAAGCGTTGGCGATTTCTGTCATTTTAAGTAAGACCTTTAATAGGCCTTGAATACATTCTTGTGTAGGCAATAGAACCATGGCAGAGGAATGAAGCCATCTGTCACATGCGTGCCAGCCACGGAAGAAGCAAGCTTGATGTAATACGGATGCCAGGCTGCCAAGATACCTGTGCAAATGAAAATTGATTTTCTTGAGAATTCTTCACGTGAAGAAATAAATTAAATCTGCGTTTACTTCTATTTGTTTAAAAACCACTTTGTTAAAATAAGTACAACACTATGCTGACAAAATCTAATAAATTAGAGAATACCAAATCACAGCTAACCATGTTCCATACAGACAGCATTTGCCCAGAAGACGCTATGGAGTCACACCGTGAAGCCACTTAAAGGTGTGGATTAATTCTATTTATACCAGTGAGACTGATGGACAGATGTGTCTGGGCCTCTTTAAATCAGTTTTCTTTTATTCTTTTCCAAAGTAGTTTTATTATCATCTTAATTTGGAAAAGAAAAACCACTGAGTTTCCACTTTGCCTCAAGACAGACACTTTTAACTGGCTATTAAAGTTAATGCTGCTCAAATGGTGCACGAGACAAGTAGGAACAGAAGTTTTCTGGTTTTCTTTTCTTTCTTTCTTTTTTTTAAATACAAGTGATTGAACCCAGAACTTTGCATCTGGGACAAATGCTCTACCACTGAGCCACACCCCAGTCCCTCACTGGGGGATTCTAGGCAGGGGCTCTACCACTGAGCCACACCCCAGTCCCTCACTGGGGGATTCTAGGCAGGGGCTCTACCACTGAGCCACACCCCAGCCCCTCACTGGGGGATTCTAGGCAGGGGCTCTACCACTGAGACACAGCCCAGCCCCTCACTGGGGGATTCTAGGCAGGGGCTCTACCACTGAGCCACACCCCAGCCCCTCACTGGGGGATTCTAGGCAGGGGCTCTACCACTGAGCCACACCCCAGCCCCTCACTGGGGGATTCTAGGCAGGGGCTCTACCACTGAGCCACACCCCAGCCCCTCACTGGGGGATTCTAGGCAGGGGCTCTACCACTGAGCCACACTCTAGCTCCTCACTAGGCATGACTGAGCTACACTGTCAGGATATTTTTTTCTTTTGATTTTGATTTTGAGTCAAAGTCTCATTGAGTTGCCTAGGTTGGACTTAAACTTGCAATTCTCTAGTCTCAGCCTCAACATAACTGGTCTTACAGGTCTGTGCTGCGGTACGTGGCTTTCTGTTGTTTCTGTTTCAGTCGAGGTCTCCTTACTAATGCTCAGACTGATTTGGAACCCAAACCCTGCCTTCATCTCCTTAGTGCTGCTAATTGCTCTGGAGAGACCATGAAACCACAGAGCTCAAATTCTGTTTCTACTGACTGGGTGCTCACTTCCCTTTCCCTTCTGTGACTTCTGTCTTTCCAAATTCAGTCTGAGCTGTTCTTAGAAAGGGGAAGTTCATGCTCTCTTGACCTCCAGGCAAACTTAGGCCAGGGTTGGATTTTTTTTTTTTTTTTTTTTTTGAAGAACTAGAGACCCTTGACTTTTGGACTGAAAACCTATTAAGTAAAGGCAAAAGAAGAATCAGAGAAGAATCAGAGTATAGACACATGATACACCTCCATCTCCTGAGTATAGACACATGATGTACCTCCATCTCCTGAGTATAGACACATGATGTACCTCCATCTCCTGAGTATAGACACATGATAAACCTTCATCTCCTGAGTATAGACACATGATACGCCTCCATCTCCTGAGTATAGACACATGATGTACCTCCGTCTCCTGAGTATAGATACATGATACACCTCCATCTCCTGAGTATAGACACATGATGTACCTCCATCTCCTGAGTATAGACACATGATAAACCTTCATCTCCTGAGTATAGACACATGATACACTTCCATCTCCTGAGTATAGACACATGATACACCTCCATCTCCTGAGTATAGACACATGATGTACCTCCATCTCCTGAGTATAGACACATGATACGCCTCCATCTCCTGAGTATAGACACACGATACACCTTCATCTCCTGAGTATAGACACATGATACACCTCCATCTTTTGAGTATAGACACATGATACACTTCTATCTCCTGAGTATAGACACATGATAAACCTCCATCTCCTGAGTATAGACACATGATACACCTCCATCTCCTGAGTATAGACACATGATGTACCTCCATCTCCTGAGTATAGATACATGATACACCTCCATCTCCTGAGTATAGACACATGATAAACCTTCATCTCCTGAGTATAGACACATGATGTACCTCCATCTCCTGAGTATAGACACATGATACACCTCCATCTCCTGAGTATAGACACATGATACACCTCCATCTCCTGAGTATAGACACATGATGTACCTCCATCTCCTGAGTATAGACACATGATACGCCTCCATCTCCTGAGTATAGACACATGATACACTTTCATCTCCTGAGTATAGACACATGATACACCTTCATCTCCTGAGTATAGACACATGATACACTTCTATCTCCTGAGTATAGACACATGATACACCTCCATCTCCTGAGTATAGACACATGATACACCTTCATCTCCTGAGTATAGACACATGATGTACCTCCATCTTTTGAGTATAGACACATGATACACTTCTATCTCTTGAGTATAGACACATGATACACCTTCATCTCCTGAGTACAGACACATGATACACCTCCATCTCCTGAGTATAGACATATGATACACCTCCATCTTTTGAGTATAGACACATGATACACTTCTATCTCCTGAGTATAGACACATGATACACCTCCATCTCCTGAGTATAGACATATGATGCACCTTCATCTCCTGAGTATAGACACATGATACACTTCCATCTCCTGAGTATAGACATATGATACACCTTCATCTCCTGAGTATAGACACATGATGTACCTCCATCTCCTGAGCACAGACATATGATGCACCTTCATCTCCTGACCCTAATTTCTCTTTTGCTAACTCTTATCTCTGTGTCTTCTGTATCCCTAGTGGGATCTGTGTTAGTGTCACCCAGCAGTGAGCAGGGGCAAGTGACATGCTGGCAGAAGCTCATCGTGCATGGCAGCTGATGCTTGAGTGCCAGTCAGTGTGGTGAGATACTCTTGAAACCCTGGAGAGTCCTGAACATGAGTGAGGTGGATTGGCATGCAGAAGCCAGACCATGGTGAATCCTTGCTGTGGCAGGGGCTTTAGCTTTGTCTGTCTTCAGAACATCAGGTGACCCGGAGCAAAAGACATATTCTACCATTAGGGACCGTCTTACTCATTCTTCTGTTGCTGTGAAGAGACACCATGGTCAAGGCAACTCTTAGCAAAGAAAGAATTTAGTTGGTAGCTTGCTTATAGTTTCAGAGGCTTAGTGCATTATTATCATGGCTCAGAGGAGGGTGGCACACAGGCAGACATGGTGCTGAAGGAATAGTTGAGAATTCTACTCACGTTATCCTGATCTTTAGGAGGAGAGAGTACTGGGCCCAGCATGGGCTTTTGAAACCTCAAAGCCCACCCCTAGTGACACACCTCCTTCAACAAGGCCACACCCCCTATTCCTTCCCAAACGGTTCCACTAACTAGAAATCAAGCCTTCAAACATCTGAGCCTAGGAAGACGACTCTTACTCACATAAGCACAGGAGTGGGAGGTAACATGGTCATCTGAAGCCTATGGCTATACCCCAGACCTTCTTTTGGATACGATAGGCAAGTCTGCTGAGCCAAGCCTATGGTGTTCACTGGGAAATTCTAGGCATACACTCTATCATTAAGTCCTGTCCCAGCTCTCTTATTGTCAGATCCCGGGCAGGAGCTTTACTGCTGGGCCCCTGCCCTTGTTCCATCCCTGACAGGTTGCACACAGGCACTGTTGCTGGTGGTAAGGGAGACATAGGTGGTTTGGACCCCAGCAGATGCAGAGGGTGGATGGAGAGAAGGCATAGTTCGGAATGTGTTTGAGTATACCCTGACACCTGCCATCTCCACTCAATATTCTTTCTGTGCTTCATCACTGAGACCTTATTGTACCTCCCCACCCCCCCGTGAGCTAGAAAGTCTGGTAGTTTTTCATTTGGATTCAGACTGAAAAATTCAATATGACGGTTAGAACCAAAAGAATGTGGCAGTCTGGGATGCTGAACAACCCGACAGCCAGGTTAGCTAAGGCCATGCACCTTACCTGGCTCCTTGTGGATGACCGCTCTGTAGATACCTTCTGAGCCTCCCTACAGGAAACTTACTTCTGTGATGAAGAAACCCAAGTTGCATAGGGAAGCTGATCTTTAAGACCAGCCAGAGGTCAGACATGATGAGTTAGGTCTCTGAATGATCCTGGTCCTCAATGCTAATGGCACCTCCCCATATGTGGTGGTTTAAATGTGAAATGTCCCCAATAGGTTTATGTGTTTGGACGTTTGGTCCCCAGCTGGTGATAGTGTTTGAAAAGAGGTGGAACTCTGGGGATGGGATATAGAGTCTTGCTGAAGGAAGTATGTTACTGGGAACAGGCTTTGAGATTTTTATATCCTGGACCCATTTCCAGTTCTCTCTCTGCTTTGAGACTGCCAGTGCGATGTGACTGGCTAGCCTCATTTCCCACCATCATGCCTTCCCCATAGTGACAGAGTCCGAGGCAAAATAAAGGCTTCCTGAATTTTATCCTATGGAATTCTTTGGTCACAGCAACAGAAATGTAACTAATTCAGTAACAAAGTATATGCTGAGTGATACTGAAGAAATAAAGGAAACTGGAGGTTACAGAAAGGTAAGGAGGCTCAGTCTGGTCCCTCTCTCCTCTCCCCAGAGCCTGCCCTGGAAGCTTCCTCCCGGCTCTCATCCTGCTCTGAAGCAACGATGATTGAAGGCCAGTGATCGTTGGCCTTTCTCAAGCTGCTCTACTTCTGTGATTTTGTGACTTCCGTGCAAAAGGCTAACCTTGTATTTTCCTTGGCTCTGTAGGAAACGCCTCCCAGGATGTCTTCCAAGACTGGAAGAGCTCCAGGGTTTTTGTTTGTTTGTTTGTTTGTTTGGATTTTGGCTCATGGGTTTTATTCTGCAGCACGCACAGTCAGCTTGCATGTGTGAGTGTGCACACATTCTGAGGTGGAAACCACGTGCAGCCACTCTTCTCAGTCGTCTTCCTCCACTGCTTGTGTCTTTGGTTTTTGGAGACATGGGTTTGGCACTGTAGCCCAGGATATCCTGGAACTTGTGGAGACCCTCTTACCTCAGCTTCCTGACTGCTGGGATTACAAATATGTGTCACTATGCATTTCTTTCTGATGTTCTTGGTCTCAGAAATTGGTTACACAGATGGCTACACAGTTGCCTTTAGGTTAAAGTCTCTCTGTCTCTCTGTGTCTCTCTCTCTCTCTCTCTCTCTCTCTCTCTCTCTGTCTCTGGTGTGTGAACATGTATATGTGTTCCCTTGCATATATGTAGGTCAAAGATTACCACTGGGTATCTTCCTAGACCACTCTCCATCTTTAAGAAATATTTATTTTATTTTTATGTGCATGTCTTTGGGTGTGCCTGAGTATGTATCTGTGTATCACTTACATGTAGCAATCTACAGAGGTTAGAAGAGACGATGAACTTCTTAGAACTGGCGTCACAGATGGTTGTGAACAGCTGTGTGGGTGCTGGGAACTAAACCTGGGTCCTCTGTGGGAACAGCCAGTGCTCTTGACCACTGAGTCATCTCTCCAGTTCCCCCAATTCTTTATTTTTTTTTTTAAGACAGAGTCTCTCACTTAACCTAGAATTCACTGATTAAACTAAATTGGTAGTCCAGTAGGCTCTGGGGATCCTCCTGTCTGCATCCTCAGTGCTGGGATTATAGGTATGCATAGCCACGCCTGGCTTTTTACATAGTGGGTGCTGGAGTTCAAACTCAGGCCCTCAAGTTCACATAGCAAGCATTTTTTTCCTCCCAAAAGATCTATTTGTATTAGTTTTTAATGTGCAAACATATGCATGCATGTGTATGTATGCACGTGTGTGTGTGTGTGTGTGTGTGTGTGTGTATGCTCATGGAGTCCAGAAGAGGATATTGGGTTTCCTGAGCTGGAGTCACAGGTTTTGAGTCACCCCATGTGGGTGCTGGGAACTGACCACAGGTCCTCTGCAAGATCAGCAGGCTCAGGTAGCCAGGTGACCAGCTTGTTTCTAGTGTAGTCAATTGTTGTTCAGTGTCATCATCTGCAACACGAGACATAGAAGCTCCTAGATCCTTTCCTTCCTGAAATTGGATCCTAGTTTTGTCTTTACAAGCCTTGTGACCTGAGACTATTTTCTTAGCCTTTCTCTCCCTTATTTTATGCATCTGGTAGAACAAATCCTGACACAGTCAGGAGAGCACAGCCAGTGATAGATAAAGAGTATCATTTTCCGTGAGGTCCGGGCTGTAGCTCGGGAGCGTGGCTCAAGGCTCTGGGTTCAATCCTCAGTACTTCCAGGAAAGTAAGACAACACTGAATTTTTAATGTATCTGAATAGCAGGCTGTTTTGGAGAAGTCTGTGAAGATGGGGGGTGTTAGGTGATATGAAATGTCATCAGAAGTTTAAAAAAAGTGTGTGTGTGTCTGTGGTGTGTCTGTGTCTGTCTGTGGTGTGTGTACACGAGGGCATATGTGTGTTGAGGCCAGAGGACAACCTCAGGATTGCAGTTCACCTCTTTTAAGATGTGTATCTCTCAACTGACCTGGAGTTTACCGATCAAGCTAGATTGTGTGGCCAGTGAGACTCTTGTCTCCAACTCCCAAGCATGGGGCTTATGTGGTCACACCCCCCACACCTGGTGTTTTTATACTGAAGCTTGGGGAATTGAATTCAGATCCTTATGCTTCTAAGGCAAACATTTTTACCAATTGAGCCATCTTTTCTTTTTTTTTTTTAACATATTTTTAAAAAAGCTGCTGCTGACATCCTTTGAACAGTACTTTCATAGCCTGACGGCTCTGCCCAGCCTATAAACAGATGGGTGTGAATTATCTGCATCTGTAGGACCCACATCCTATTTCCCTGTGGTTAGAGAGCAGTAGGATGTCTTTGACATTGAGAGCTAAAATGTAGACGGCAACGGGAAGCTCTGATGGATGGTCGCTCCCTGCGCATGAGTTAGCTGGACTGTTCTGAATGGGGAGAGACCCCTGGGTTCAGCGAGGTCTCTGTCAGGGAGGAGTGTTCACACAGAGAATACATAGAGATAGAAGGATAGCAACTGTGTGTGCGTGTGGGTGCGTGTGTATGTGTGCATGCGTGTGTACATGCTCAGTTGTGTGTTGGTGTGAGTGTCTGTGAGTGAGGGTGTGCTTGGAGGCCAGAGGTCAATCTTGGCTGTCATATGTCAGGATGCTGGCTGCTTTGATGTTTTGAGGTAGGGTCTCTTCACTGGCTAGGAGTTTGCTGACTCAGCAGGGCTAGTTGACCACTAGGCTCCAGAGATCGATCTATCTCTGCCTGTTAAGCAATCCTACTTCAAGCATGAACTAGCACACCTGGTTGTCTTTTGGTGTGGGTCCTGGGGATCAAATTTATGTCCTCATGCTTGCTCAGTAAGCACTTTGCCACTGAGCCTTCTCCTAAGCTTCAAACCAATGCCATTTTCTTCTTCTAAAATTATGTTATTTATTTTTTTTGTTAGTGTGCACATGCCATGATATACTTGTGGAGGTATGTTGCTAAAATTCCTTCTTGAGGATGTCCTCCACTATGTCCTCCAATGGTCCTAAGGACAAACCAAGGTGCTGTCTTGGTGTTTTCTCAGAAAACTGGGAATGGTTCTACCTCAAGACCCAGCTAAATCACTTCTGGACACAGAGCCAAAAGATGCTCCACCACATCACAAGGGGAAATTTTTAAGATGTAGGAGAGAGAGAGAGAGAGAGAGAGAGAGAGAGAGAGAGAGAGAGAGAGAGAGAGAGCAAAAGAGCAGCCTGAGGCATCTGGAAGAGTCCAAAGCAGAGCAAATCGTAGACTAGACACAGCCATGAAAGAATCAGGAGCAGAGAGATGAGTGGGGGGCAGGAGGGAGGCAGAGAGAAGAAGACAAAGAGAGTGCAGACAAAAGAGAATATAGCCCCAAATAGATAATAAGGAGAATGTGTAGCTGGGGGGAGGGGGGGAGGGTGGAGAGGGGCGGGGGAGAAAGCCCTTGAGCTGGAGAAGTCTGAGGTGGGAATGAGGTGTGAAGGTGAGGACTGTTTGGAGCTGGCATGGAGTGGCAATGTGCAACAGGTACTGGTGATACTGAGGGAGCCTGGAGGCCAGCGTGCACTCTGGTGTGTTAACAAACATCACAGATAGCCGTTTGTGCCTTTTGCCAGTGATAAAGGAAATGACTCCTTTGGTAGAGGGGAACCAGCTCCACAAATCCCTGAGGAATCTGGCTTTTCCCTCTAATGGCCATAATTTGGGGGGAAATGGAGTGTGCTCTATAGTTTTATGTCAACTTGACACAAGGTAAAGTCATCTGAGGGGAGGGACCCTCAATTAAGAAAATGCCTTCCTAAGATCAGGCTGCAGGCAGGCCTTTAGGCATTTTCTATATTAATGATGATTGGGAGAGGGCCTGGACCATTGTGAAGGTTCCATCCTTGAACTAGTGGTCCTGGGCTTTGTAAGAAATCAGGCTGAGTAATCCACGAGGAGCAAGCCAGCAAGCAGCACCTTCCTTGGCCTCTGCATCTGCTCCTGCCTCCAGGTTCCTGCCCAGTTCTAGTTCCTGTCCTGACTTCCTTTGATGATGAACAGTGATGTGGAAGTCTAAGGCAAATAACCCTTTCCTCTCCAAGTTGCCTTGGTCAAGGTGTTTCATCACGATAGAAATCCTGGTGAAGATACTGTTTCCTTTGGACCTGACACCCATGGCTGTGTAGATGGAGCCTCCCTCTTTATCCTGATCTATCTCCTCTAGCTCTTCTCAGAGACCCCAAAGCCATGTGAAATTAGGGTAAAATTATATATATATATATATAGTTGGGAGAGGTATCTGGATACTCAGGTGAGGGTCCCACGACCCCACCCTCTCTTTCCTTCCAAAAGGGAAGGACAACAAGCCCAGCTGTCACAATCTTTGTAGAGAAGGCACACAGTCAAACTCCTCAAGATGGCAGTTTGGCTCCTTGTTCAGCAAGGCTAGAGGAAAGCTTTCAGGAGCTGGTTTTACTTTTCCATTGAAGACTGAACTCAGGCTCCCAGGCTTGTTCAGCAAGAGATTTACCCACTGAATCATTTCTAAAGCGGGTCAGACCTTATCCTTACTATGAACTCCACCAGCCTATGTGCCCAGGCTCAACCCAAGTGTCAGGAAAGAAGAATACCATTTCTGAAGAGAGGCTCTTCCACCTGCTGTAGCCAGACAGGATGCCTGGGGCTCAGAGGATGTTGAGTGTCTGAATCATGGGTGCTGAGGCTGACAGTATAACACGGCAGATGTCCACATGTCCTCACCAGAGTGACCACAATCTGAGGCTGGTCAAAGCATGAAAAGCAGATGCATTCTGGGTTTTCCCAGTGTGGGTACTGAAGGACAGGAAGTCACCAGGGTGCCAGTAAAAGGAGAGGTGGACCACAGGATGAGGTGACTGACAGCTGTGAATGTTATCTCTGTCCCCATCTGTGGCTTTCTGTAGGAGGGTTGGACCATAGCAGCAGCTGGAGAGAATGACCAGGAACAGATGTAATCAAGCTCTGAACATTCCAGATGTGGGTCTTAGTGGCAGCTCTGATGTTAGCTATGTAAATACGAACATTTGGCTTATGTTCTTAAAGCAGAGATCTCTCCTATGGGCCTGGAGAGAAGGCTTGGATGGTAAAGTGCTTGCTTTGAAAGCATGAGGACCTGAGCCACATAAAGTTGAGTATGGTGATGTGTGCTTGTAATACCAGACCTAGGGAGGCAGACACAGGTGGATGCCTGGGGCTGTGGTTATTTGCCAGATATCTTAGCCTGCGAGCTATGCTCTGGGATAGTGAGAGATGCAGTCTCAAGGGAAAGGGTGGAAGCATCCAATGAATCGTACCTAGGTTTGTTCCGACTTCTACATGCATGCACACATGTACACACATACAGAAGCACACAAAGAAATTGCTCCAATGAAAGGGAGACAGTAATAGCTGATTTGGAGAGCCATCTGGGAGTTAGCAAAAGGTATTGATGGGGACTGGGCAGTGTGGCTCAGGGGTAGAGCTCTTCACCAGCAGTCACTAGGCTCTGGGTCCAGTCCTCAGGACCACCTTAAAAGGTATCATTGGTGATGGGACCTCAGCTAGTGGCTGTAGAGACATATGAGAGACTGGGTATTCCTGTGAGTCAGTCAGGGCCGTAGCAAAGGAGGGGAAGCTCCAAGTGGCACTCTGATGGTGTGAGAACCTGGAGACGATCAGAAAGGGGCCATGGAGGTTGTATGTCACACACTGAGATCTTTGCTGCAAATCTTTGTGGGAGTGTCCATGAGAAAACAAAAATCCTCTGGGGGAAAATGTTTGGTTGAGTGTGCAGCCTGTGACCCTGGCTACTTAGGAGGCTGAGGCAGGAGGATTGAAAAGCCTCCCTGGGATCAAGCTTAGATTGAACAACTTAGTGTGAGACTCGACCCTAAAATAAAATGGAGTTGGTTTGTTTGTTTAAAGGGCTACCATTATAATTTAGTGGTCAACAGTAGGACACTAACTTGCCTAGAATCCCCCAGTGAGGGGCTGGGGTGTGGCTCAGTGGTAGAGCCCCTGCCTAGAATCCCCCAGTGAGGGGCTGGGGTGTGATCCTTAGTAATAAAGTAAGCTAAGCTAACTAAAATGAAATAAAGAAAAAAATAAAAACAGAAAATAGACCCAAGAAAAGTGGATCAAAGAGGAGGGGATTATGGCTGTAAACAGAAAGAAATCCTGGAGGACATGGTGTCATGCAAAGTCCCACAGAGCTTCTACACTGTGATCTACAGCCTAGCACAGCTCCTCCTTCCTCGAAACAGGATGGGCCTGTGAAATGTGACACTGTGGGGAAGATTACGTGTGGTTCAAAGGCTAGAGGCTAAGATGCCTCCTTGCAGGATCTCCCTTCTCTTGAATCACTCAATCTAAAAGCATCTGGTTACTGAGTTGTGAGGACATTTAATGGAGAGTCCCAAACAGCAGTGAGGAGCTGGGGTCTCCTGCCCAAAGCCACCTAATAGGCTGGCCTTGGTATGACAACACCACAATGGTGGATAGCCTCACTGTAGATGGGCCTTCAGATACAGCACCCTGCTGACATCTCCACTGTAGTTTTATGTGAGACTCTGAACCAGAGCCACCTAATAGGGACACCTATGTCCTGGTTAGCTTTAACTACCAACTTGATACAACTAGAATTACTTCAGAAAGGCATCTTAGTTGTGGAATTTTTCAAGATCAAAATTGGCCTGTGGGCATGTCTGTGGGGATTGTTAACTGAGGTAAGACATCCCAGCCCACTGTGGGCAGTGCCATTCCCTAGGTAGATTGCCTTGGTTGTATATGAGAGCTACTTGAGCAGCAGGCAGCGTCTTCCCATAGTCCTGCATTAGTTCTTTGGCTACAAAGAGGGTTCCTTGGTTGAAGACAATGCTGTATAAAATGGCAAGCAGTCCAACCTTCAAGTTTCCACCTTGACTTCCCTCAGTGATACAGTGTGACCTGGAAGGGTAAACCAGATGGAACCTTTCCTCCCCAAGATGCTTTCAGTTAGAGTTCAGCAACAGAAAGAATATTAGGGTGCCCACAAACTTCCAACCCACAGAGACTGTGAGACAAGTGTTTTGTTACATTTAAATGCTTGAGCAGGGGAGATGGCTCCAGGGGTAAAGTTCAGATCCTCAATAACCACAACGAAGTCCAGCATGGTGGTGAAGGATTCATAATTCCAGTCCTGAGGAGGTGGAGACAAGTGGACCATGGAGTCTCATCTATGGTGAAGAGCCAGCCTAGCATAACTGGTGAGCACCAGATTCACAGAAAGACCTGGTTTGACAATGACTGGGTGGGGACTGGTGGAGGAAGTGATGTTCCGGTAAAGACTCTTACTGTGTTCAATGCCTGTCCCGAGAAACAGGCAAGGCTGACCTCGGAGGTGACGGAGGTGACAGAGGTGACGGGCCTCTGTTTGGTGGAGGAGATTCTGACATAGGAGAACATTCATACTGAGGCAAAGCTGCTGCTCAAGTCTTCAGTAAGAGAAAGGTGAAGAAATGGAGCAGAAAGAGAACTTTTTTTCCCCTTCTGGCATGGAGTTTCCCCAAGTGATTTTAAAGTTTAATATACTGTGCTAATTACTCTTCTAATGTCTGCAATGAAAGAGCTGTTGGAAACAGCCTTAGTTTTCTGTCTGATGGCTTCAGGGAACATAGTTCACCACGATAGGTAGGGTGTAGTTCTGGGACGTGGCAGTGGAAGCTACTGGTACAATTTGTTTACATAATAATGGGCCATGAGCCCAAAGCAGGGATGTGAGGCAGGTACTAATTTAAGGTGCATCCTCAAAGCCCCACTTCTCCCAACTAGGTCATATCTGAAAGGTTTCAGCTAGCCTCCCAGAACAGCGCCGCCATCTGGAGACCAAGTGTTCAAGCATATGAGCCTGTGGGGGACACTTCACATCCAAATCACAATCCTGACATTGTGTCTGACCCTATACACATCTTAAACACATCACTTTCCAGGCCGCTTGATTAAAAAGGTGATGGCCTTGCAACTGTAAGAATCAAAGATCTGTTCCCAGCATCAGCGTATTCTAGTTTCCTTTTTGTTGTGGAAAAGCACTCTGACAAACAAAGAGTGTTGGGGAAGAAAGGCTTCTGGGCACAGTCCATTACAGAGGGAAGCCAAGACAGGAGCTCACACAAGAACTTGAGGCAAAGATTCTGTGGATAAAGGTTCACTCACAGCCCAGGGCTCACCTGCCCAGGGAATGGGTGCCACCCACAGTGGGTTGTGTCCTCCTGTATCAAGCAACTGTTAAGACAAATCCCCACAGATGGGGTCTCCAGCCATTCTGATCTAAACAATCTTTCAAATGAGACTCCTTTCTCAAATGTCCCTGGTCTACGTCAAGTTGACAAAGCTAATTAGAATATCTGCAAAAGATATTGGGCATGGTGGTACAACCTGGTATTCCCAGTACTGAAGAGGCAAAGACAGATCCAGAGTGCTTGATGGTTGGCCACCATAGCCTAGCAAGACAGCCCTATCTCAAAAATTAAGGTGGATAGTGACTAAGGAATAATATCTGAGGCTTATAAGTGACCTCCACATACATGTACAAACATATGTACTTGTACCCAAACACATGCATGTACCCATATGAACACACACACAGAGAGAGCACTAATTTCCAAGGCTGATGCATGTGTTTTCAAGGCTTGGTCCCAACAGGGCTTCCCCAAATTCTGGAGCTGGGGATCAGGAATGGACTTGAAGCCTGTTACAGACCCGAGGCTTCCTCCACAGACCCGTGCTCTATTGATTTCTGTTTTATAATGACAGATGCAGCTCGCAAGCTCTTCCTCTGATGGATCCAAGCTGTCAGTCAGTTGGAGAGCAAGGGCAAGAGGGAAGCATTTCTGTTGCACTGCTGTTCATTGGATGGAAGGGAGACTGCAGCATCCACACAGGGTACCAACACAGCGATGCCACAGAGCCTCCAGGTAAGAGGGTAGCTTCCAAGGCTTGAGTCCTGTTTGTCGATCTCACCTGTCCACCCCACCCCTGTGTCTTCCTTCTCTTGAGCCCACACCCTGACCTGGAGTGAGGCAGTTGCCAGCTTTAAGTCTGATGTCCCCAGCATCTTCTGCAAACACCATCATCCCTTCTGCTCCTTCTTCTTCCACTTACTCCCACCCCAGAAATGACAGCAAGCTCTCTGCCACTTTGTGTGCATGACTAGTGACTGTGCTAAAAGAAATGTGTATGTATGTAATGTATGTACATGTGTTTGCATATGTGCACATGTGTGTTTGTGTATGTGTGTATGTGTGTATATATCTGTATTGTGTGTTTGTGTATGTGTGCATGTATATATGTGTTCATGTGTGTATGTGTGCATGTATGTATATGTGAATGAGTGTGTGTGTGTATGTGTGAGTATATATAGACATATATATGTGTGTGTGTGTGTTCTCACACATGTGGAAGCTAGATGTGTTTCAGGTGTTTCTTAGGAGAGATCTACATTGTGTTTAAAGATAGACTCTCTCATTGACGTGGAACTTGCCAAGTAGAATAGGTTGGTCATCCAGCGAACCCCAGGGATTCTTCTCCTATGTCCACTTCCCACCACCGTGATTACAAGTGTGTGCCACCATGTTTGGGGTTTCAATAACTGTTTGTTAATAGTGTGTATGTGTGGGCACATGGAGGTGAGGGGTTAGTTCTCTTTCTGCCTGTGGGTTCCAGGCACCAAACTCAGGTTGCCAGGTCTTGTCATAGCACCTTTACCTCTCATTGGCCTGTGCTTGACTTTGTAAAAAAACAAAAACAAAAACAAAAACAAAAACAAAAGCAAAACCCCAACTTGTCTTTTATGTATATATGTGTTTTGGCTGCATGTCTAGGCACAGAATGCATGCAGTTTCTATGGAGGCCAGCAGAGGGCATCAGATCCCCTGGAACTAGAGTTATGGGATGTTGCAACCACTGAGTGGGTGTTTCGAACCAAATCAGGATCCCCCGAAAGAGCAGCAAATGATGATGACCACTGAGCCATCTCTCTAGGCCCCTACACATGTGGGTTCTGGGGGTTGAACTCGGGTTCTTGTTTGTGTGGTTAGCTCTTTACTGACTAGGCTATATTTTCAGCCACATACCTGCCCACCCCTGTTTTGAGACAGGATGACTTCACGTTGTAGACCAGGTTGACTTGGAACTCACTAAGTAGCCCAGGTTGAAGTCACAGTAATGCTCCTGCCTCAGCCTCTAAAGTGCTTTGACTGTACGAGTGTGCTAGCAAGCACGACAAAAGGATGCATTTCTTGTCCTTCATATGTACTGCCGTTGGGACAGTGGCTATCACCCACAGAGAGAACCCAGTAAACCTTCCTCACATAGAATTAGAGAGTTCCAGAGTGCACAAATTAACACTTAAGTGTCCCTGAACTATTCAAACTGTCACCAAGGTCCAGATAGGGGGCAGTGTCCCTTTCCCTAGGTGAGAGACAATTTAAATGTCACTGTGTGGCTTCCCGGTGGCCATGCACAGCTTCCATCTCTCCCACCCCAGCATCACTGCACGCCAGAATCATGGGGGAGGCTGGTGCATCACCACAGGACATCACCACAGAAGGCCTTCAAGCTTGAGGTCTCTGTCTGAGAGTTGCTCATTTCCCTGAGAGTTGGAGGGACACTTAGAGAAGAGGAACACAGGCGGTTTCCCTACCTGGTGTGTGGGTCATTTCTCTCTGGCACAAGGACACGTGGGCCAAAGGGACAATTGGCAGCTTCTGGGGACAAAACTCAGGTATCAGTAGGTGTGTACACATGCATGCTTGTAGGTGTGTATGCATGTATGCATGCGTGTGTTTACCTATATGCATAGATTAGCAAGCACATATGTGTGCACATGTATGTGGAGGTCAGAGGTTGAAGTTGGGTATCTTCCTCAGTCGCTCCCCTCTTTATTTTTGAGACAAAGTTTCTCACTGAACCTAAGTTCACCATTGCCTAGGCTGCCTAGAAGCTTGACCTCAGCCCCCAGGCCCTGCACCACAGTAAATAGCTTAAGTGTAAAGCCGTTGTTTATTGGACGGAAATATTGAAGCCATTGAAAATAGAAAAAAAAAAAAAAAAGACATTGCTGCTTTTCTCCAGATTTTTAAAGCTGAGTGTGTGTGTGTGTGTGTGTGTGTGTGTGTGTGTGTGTGTGTGTGTGTGTGCGTGCACATACATGGCAGGGTGGTAGATCCTAAGGGCTTGCTAGTTAGCAAGATTGATCAAGATAGCAAGCTTCCAGTTCAGTAGGAAACCTTGTCTCCAAGCAATTAGGGAGAAAGCAATGCATTATTCTGGCCTCCACATGCATGCGTGGAGACAGGAGGGTCCCTGCAGCTTACTAGCTAGCCAGTCTAGTCAAATCTGAGTTTGAGTTTCAATGGATGACTGTTTCTCAAAAATATAAGGTGAATAATGATCAGGGGAGACAGCTGACACTGACCCCTGGCCTCCTCACAGACACATCACACATGCAACTGACTCACACATGCGTACACACACACACACACACACACACACACACACCAAACACAGAAGAAAATACAAGTGTTTGCTGCTTCCTCTCAGACTTCCTGCCAGACTCAAAGAGAAAAAACCCCCACAGATTTGAAGGAAGAAATACTTCTAGATTATGGCTCTTTAGAAGTTAGGCTCAGTGTCACTAGGAGAACCATTGTGATGGTCAGGCTCACACCTGTGTTCACCACCACTGAGAGCATCACTGCGGTACCCAGGCTCACACCTGTGCTCACCACCACTGAGAGCATCACTGTGGTACCCAGGCCCACACCTGTGTTCACCACAACTGAGAGCATCACTGTGGTACCCAGGCTCACATCTGTGTTCACCATCACTGAGAGCATCACTGTGGTACCCAGGCCCACACCTGTGCTCACCATCACTGAGAGCATCACTGTGGTACCCAGGCCCACACCTGTGCTCACCACCACTGAGAGCATCACTGTGGTACCCAGGATCACACCTGTGCTCACCATCACTGAGAGCATCACTGCGGTACCCAGGCTCACACCTGTGCTCACCACCACTGAGAGCATCACTGCGGTAGCCAGGCTCACACCTGTGTTCACCACCACTGAGAGCATCACTGTGGTACCCAGGCTCACACCTGTGCTCACCATCACTGAGAGCATCACTGTGGTACCCAGGCTCACACCTGTGCTCACCATCACTGAGAGCATCACTGTGGTACCCAGGCTCACACCTGTGACTCGATGGCTTCTCAATGGTATCCTTTCTATTCCATCTTGTCAGGACCTTCACAATCTGTGTTCTTCTGTGACAAAAATCTAGGATCATTCTCTCTCAGTACTGACCTACTGACCAAGACCTGGCATGGACACACAGATTCATCTCCCCTCACTTGCTCTTTCTAGAATCCCAGACTGCAGAGACAGACACACTCTGCATTTTGATCAAGTGGGTTGTGGGTGATTTGCTTTCGGATGAATGCTCCTGGCCCAGCCCTTTCTACCTAAAGTTTCACCCAGGAGGAAAGTTCTGAAGCAACTGTATCAAAGGTTACAAAAGCCTTTACACAGCAATCAAGGTCCTGTTTAGCAATTGGAGGAAGAAAGAGAGAGAGAGAGAGAGAGAGAGAGAGAGAGAGAGAGAGAGAGAGAGAGAGAGAGAGAGTTGCTTCAGGCTGAAGCCCTGTATTGCATCATTTGTACAAAGTGGAATGTATGTTTCTATTTTGTAAAAAGAAAGCAAGTCCAGCTGATAAGGGAATGGCCACTGTCTCATTTGCATGCAAATTAACTGGCACTTCATCTTCAGAGGAAGGGAGAGTGAGTGTCTTGTTCTAGGGAGCAGCAAGTCTTGTCAAGGGACTTTACATATTTGCCAGAACTTTCTGGATGCAAGTGACAGAGACCTAACACAACCCTGTGTTAATTAAGCAAAGACTTTCTTATCTGCAGAATTAAACCATCAGAGTGGACAAGAACTGAGCTAAGGAAGGGGATGAGAGGTCCACTAGGGTCTTGGGGTATGGATTAGCAGGGAAAGTACCTGGTGTGTAAGAAGAAGGACCTGGGTTTAGATACCCAGCACATATGTAAAAGGTTATGCAAGGTGCTGTCTGTAGCTGTAGTGTTGGGTAAGGATGGGGAGACATGGGGTGTCTCTGGAACCAATCGGCTAGTCAGACTGGCAGAATCAATGAGCCCCAAGTTCAGTGAGAGACCTTGTCTTAGAAAATAAAGTGATAGTGCAGTGGTCAAAGGGCTTGACCCACAAGCATGAGCCCCAGAGTTCAGATCCCTAGAACGCATGTAAATCCTGGGTAGGTATGGTGGCTCACCTGTAATTCCAGGGACTGAAGGAGAGAGCATGGAGGGGTGGTACTCACTATCTTGTTTCCCCTGACTTACTCAGCTTGCTTTTTTATACCACCAATGGCCACCTGCCCAGGCCTGGCACTGCCTCCTGTGAACTAATCCCTCCCATATCAGTCAAGAAAATGCCCTCCATATTTGCCTATAGGTCACACACTTCTGGAGACATTGTCTCAGTCAAGATTCTCTCTTCTCAGACATGTCTGGGTTTGTGTCAAATTGACAAGAGCCAATCAGCACAATTGACTCCTTGTCAGATCGACACAGAAACACATCATTATTAAACCGTAGCCCAATAGACAATCAATACAACGATGTCCTACATGATTCTCTCTCATGGAGGCTATAACATGCAATTACATAGTTTATTCTGAGATTCACTCTAAAGAGAGGTATATGCAGGCTTAAGAACCTGTCCCGGGCAGAAACATACAGACTTAAACCTGAGACCACAAGTACCAGATAGCGTAGAAAGGTGTTGATGTGGCAGACAGTCATTAGCTAAGCACACAGACACCTGTGGTCTGTTATTATTTTTAATCTACTTCTGTAAGACAAAACTATTTTCTACATGTAATACATATTATTTGGATTCAATTAGGTATCAATTGTGCTCCACCACTGAAATTGGTACATATCATACAAAAGTATGAACCTTCTCAGTTTTCTTCTTTTAAAAATACTTTTGCTGTGGGATATGTGTGTATGCGATGTCTGTGTGTGTAAGTGGTGTATGTGTGCATGTGGTATATGCATATATGTGGTGTGTGTTTGTACATGTGCATATGCATGTGTGTGTGGTATGTGCATGTGCGTAGGCATGTGTGCGTATGTGGTGTAGTGTGTGTGTGTGTGGTATGTGTGCCCACGTGTGTATGTGAGTGTGTGTGGTGTCTCTGTGTGTGTAGGTGGTATATACATGTGTGTCTCTGTGCATGTGTATGTGTGGGGTGTTTGTATGTGTGTGTGTATGTGTGGTATATGTATGTGTGGTGTATATATGTGTGTCTCTCTGTGTGTGTATGTGTGGGGTTAGAATTAGGTTAGGGGTTAGGGGTTAGGGATTAGGGTTAGGGTATGTGTGTGTATGTGTGTGTGGTGTGTTCATGTGTATCTGTGTGTGTATGGGATGTGTGTGCGTGCGCGTGTGCTCACGTATAAGAGATCAGAGGACAACCTGTGGGAGTTGGTTTGCTCCACTACGTGAGTCCCAGGGATCTAGCTCAGGTCATCAGGCTTGGTAGAGCTTGTCTTTACCACCTGAGTCTTTTCTCTGATGTTTTACGTGTTAAACAAACAGAAACTCTGATTGGTGACAAAGGAAGGCAGAGTTAAAGCCATTCAAATTCCTCCCTTTTCTGTCTTTGCAGTAATTGTGTGAGTGCTTATGTTGAATCTACTGTTTAAGCTCTGAAATGCATTATGCGTGACATGTTGAAGACCTGAGTCATATACAGAAGAGAGCCCAACAGCACAGAATCTTGGCAAATGTCTGCTTCACAGGAACAGCTCACAGCTGAGCCTCTGTGTATGGAGCTCCGGCAGTGTACCTGGGACTTCTCCAAATTACCCTCCACAACCAACACATTGTTTGTTGAGAGGTTAGATCACACAATGTGCTACTTGGAAGCTGTACCATTAAACTCAACTGTAAGTGCTTCACTGGGTAGAACTCAGAACAACGAAAAGGTTCGGGAGAGAGACAGCATTGTTGGCATCGGGAAGATTAGCTGGCACGTAGTAATAATAAAAAAAGCAAATTGACTGTTACTGGGTTTTATTTCTGTTTCAATATTCTCTACTAGTGGCTAGGGATATGCCTAAGTTGGTAGCGCACCTGCCTAGAATTCCCCAGTGAGGAGCTGGGGTGTGGCTCAGTGGTAGAGCCCCTGCCTAGAATCCCCCAGTGAGGAGCTGGGGTGTGGCTCAGTGGTAGAACCCCTGCCTAGAATCCCCCAGTGAGGGGCTGGGGTGTGGCTCAGTGGTAGAACCCCTGCCTAGAATCCCCCAGTGAGGGGCTGGGGTGTGGCTCAGTGGTAGAGCATCTGCCTAGAATCCCCCAGTGAGGGGCTGGGGTGTGGCTCAGTGGCAGAGCCCCTGCCTAGAATCCCCCAGTGAGGGGCTGGGGTGTGGCTCAGTGGCAGAGCCCCTGCCTAGAATCCCCCAGTATAGGACTCGATGTTAAGGCCCTGAATATAATGTTTATAATATCAATACTATGGGGTCAGAGGTAGAAGGATCGGCGATTCCAGGTTAGCTAGTACTACATAGTTAGATCCTGTCTCAAACAAAACTAACCACAATTCAAGCCTCCCTTTCTTCCAGTCCCCTGCCCTGCTGGGTGGCACTCCATGCTTGAATTGCTGTGCACTGGCACTCACCCACAGCCCTGCATCACAACGATGTAGCTCTGGCCAGGATAGGCCAAGGCCTCCCAGAGCTGACCTCCAGATTGTGAAAACCACTTTGGATGCTCTGGGGTTACAGCACCATTGTCTATGCAGAGTCTTTAAAATGCATTTAAATATTTCACGGAGTCTCTAAATTTTTTAGGATTCATAAATTTGCAATGGTAACAAGATCATAAAAGGAAAATCATGCTCCCAGCCAACCAGGACACAGAACCCTCTTATCTATATGTTGATCACTTATTTCTATTTTTTTTCTCCACCTGGATTCTCTCCAGAGATTTTATTTCTCATTTCTCAGAGAATCTAAAGACAGATAGCAGAACTCAGTGTTAAATAATCTTCATTCTACACCTGTTCAAATGACCAGCAAGACACTAGTCATTCGTCCTTACACACAAACGTCAACCCAGGGGACATGAGAAAATAAATAACCTAATATCCATGGTGCCTCTCACTCCTGCATCAGAAGGCAGATAGCATGGATAGGTATTTGAATTTTCCAGGAAGGGAAACTCTCCGAAGTCCCCCTCCATTAAAAGCCTTGTGGGCTGGGTGCAAAATATTTGAGATGGCGCCTGCTTCCCCTCTGCCTGTTTCTATCCAGCTGATCCTGAAAACCTTGTTTAATTAATAATAAACATAGCGGGATTAGTTTTTCTTTTCTATTTGAACTATGTTTGAAATGAGATGGCTGGATGCTTCTTATAGAAACACTTTGAAAACGAGACCATGTCAGAAATGAGTGATTTCTTATCATTCGGGATGCTGGCAGGGGAAGTTTCAGATGAGCAGAGAACTGATGTCGCCTCCTGCTGCTGTCTCTACCACAGAGGCAGTCCGATCTGCTTTCTTCCTGGACCCATGCTTGGGGGCAGCTTCTGCAGGCGGTACTCCTCTCTGCTGTCAGAAGCTTCTTTCTTCTTTCTGCCCAAAGTTTGCAGAAGCCCTGGGAGGCCAGATGTTGCTTCGGTGCAGCAGAGCCAGGCAGGGCTGGATGGAGCTGAGTCCTTGGGGACACATGCCACCCAGCACGGCTCTGCTCTCACCACACTGCTAAAGTCTACATTCAGGAGAAGGAAGCTCTCAGAGGCTGGAAGACCTCAGACATGACTGCATTACGCTGGGAACTATGTGTCATTGGTGAGCGCTTGGTCAAGTTCCCTGAGCAAATTTTGCCTGAACCATAGGGAGGCTCTATTTGCAAGAATGTTTCTGTTAGGAATATTTATTGAACCATTACCACCACATACCTGAATGCTCCTGGGCCTTGTACAGGAAGTCACACCCCCTCTTGTTCTTGCCTTTTTCCTTTAGGATTTCGGATTGAATCCAGGGCATCAACCACAGTAGGCAAGTGTCCTTTCTCTGAGCCATACGCTGGGGGATTCTAGGCAGGGGCTCTACCACTGAGCCACACCCCAGCCCCTCACTGGGGGATTCTAGGCAGGGGCTCTACCACTGAGCCACGCCCCCAGCCCCTCACTGGGGGATTCTAGGCAGGGGCTCTACCACTGAGCCACGCCCCCAGCCCCTCACTGGGGGATTCTAGGCAGGGGCTCTACCACTGAGCCATACCCCAGCCCCTCACTGGGGGATTCTAGGCAGGGGCTCTACCACTGAGCCACGCCCCCAGCCCCTCACTGGGGGATTCTAGGCAGGGGCTCTACCACTGAGCTACACTCCAGCCCCTCACTGGGGGATTCTAGGCAGGGGCTCTACCACTGAGCCACACCCCAGCCCCTCACTGGGGGATTCTAGGCAGGGGCTCTACCACTGAGCCACGCCCCCAGCCCCTCACTGGGGGATTCTAGGCAGGGGCTCTACCACTGAGCCACGCCCCCAGCCCCTCACTGGGGGATTCTAGGCAGGGGCTCTACCACTGAGCCATACCCCAGCCCCTCACTGGGGGATTCTAGGCAGGGGCTCTACCACTGAGCCACGCCCCCAGCCCCTCACTGGGGGATTCTAGGCAGGGGCTCTACCACTGAGCTACACTCCAGCCCCTCACTGGGGGATTCTAGGCAGGGGCTCTATCACTGAGCCACGCCCCAGCCCCTCACTGGGGGATTCTAGGCAGGTGCTCTACCACTGAGCCACACCCAGCCCCTCACTGGGGGATTCTAGGCAGGGGCTCTACCACTGAGCCATACCCCAGCCCCTCACTGGGGGATTCTAGGCAGGGGCTCTACCACTGAGCCACGCCCCCAGCCCCTCACTGGGGGATTCTAGGCAGGGGTTCTACCACTGAGCCACACCCCAGCTCCTCCCTGGGGGATTCTAGGCAGGGGCTCTACCACTGAGCCATACCCCCAGCCCCTCACTGGGGGATTCTAGGCAGGTGCTCTACCACTGAGCCACACCCCAGCCCCTCACTGGGGGATTCTAGGCAGGGGCTCTACCACTGAGCCATACCCCCAGCCCCTCACTGGGGGATTCTAGGCAGGTGCTCTACCACTGAGCCACACCCCAGACCCTCACTGGGGGATTCTAGGCAGGGGCTTTACCACTGAGCTATATCCATATCCTCAGCGATTTTTTTTTTTAAACTTTTTATCTTGAGATGAAGTGTCAGTGACTTGCTCAGGCTGTCCTTTAGCTCCCTCTGTAGTCCAGGGTTTCTGGAATTTAACACAGTCCTGCTTTAGCCTCCAGAATAGCTAGGACAACAGACCATAATAGGAGGCTGGTTTATTTTATTATTCGCAGGTGTACGGGTACTTAGTACACCCTGCAGTACATTCTCTTGCCTCTCCTTCTCCCCCTCCGATGCTTCCCTTTCGTCTTCCATGTTGGTCTCATTCTCTTTCCATATATACTTGTTCACATGAAGACAAGCTATTGATCTTTCAGAGCTTGACGTATCATTTAACAATGATCTACAGTTCTATCAATTCTCCCACAAAGGGCATAATTTCGTTTTCTTTTGTATCTGAATAAACTTCCATGGTGCATAAATGCCACCTTCTATTTTCTTGTGCATCTGTTAACCATCGTTCAGCTGATCCTAAATCTCAGTATTGTGAACAGTGTGGTAGTGGACATGACTGTTAGCCACAGAGGCTCATGCCCATCGTCCCAGCACTTGGGAAGTGGAGGCAGGATCATTGTTGTGAGTTTAGGGCAGCCTGGGCTACATGGTCAGTTCCGGGATGGTCTGGGCTAAGAGTGAAATTGTGTATGAAAAACCAGAAAACAGATCGTGGAACTGAGACATGGCTGTGGCGTGCCAACTTCAGTAAGTTGGACTTCGGCTGTTCTAGTTTTTTGGTTGTGTGTGTGTGTGTGTGTGTGTGTGTGTGTGTGTGTGTGAAGAACCCCCCATACAAATTTCACACTGGCCACTCCAGCTCATTCTCCCAAATCCAGTCTGTCTTTCTTTTCCTTCCCCTCTCTCTCTTTTTCTTTCTTCTTTCTCTGCATACATCCTTCAACCCCACCCCATCTTTCTCTTCTTTTTCTTGAGACAGAGCCCAGGTTGGCCTCAAACTTACTCTGTGGATAAGAATGACTTTGAGAACAGATATCCTAAATGTCCATTGCCAAAGGAAAGAGGGACACAGACAGAGAAATTTAAACACCTGGCTCATCTAAACAAGACCAGCACATAGCAATGTGGTTAATCCCGAAATAAAATGTCAGGAGGTGAGGAAGGTATGGGGCAAATTCGAGGAATGTAATCAGTCCATCAATAATATTCTAGATTGTTCGTGGCTGGACTGGCTATTGGCTTCCATAAGCTGGCTTATGGAAGGCAGTCTAAGGACACATTCCCCAGCTTAAGAGAGGGAACTGGGAGAATGACCCTGCAGACGGGGCTCATCTCGAAGGTTTAGTTTGGGGGGGGTCAGGGGGCTTGAGACAGGGTCTTGCTCTGTAGCGCAAGCTGACTTAGAAGTCACTAATTAGCCGAGACTACCATTTGACTCACTGTAGCCCAGGCTGGAACTCACTTGGTAGCCCGAGCTTTCTTTCTTTGCCTGGCCTGGTCTTTCCTTTGCTTTTTCTTGCTAGGAATCCAGCCGGCAGCCTCATACATACAATATTAGCAGTGGACCAACTGAGCTACATGCCCAACCCCCAGCCTTGCGTTTCCAATCCCCATGCCTCGGCCTCTTACGTGGTGGGATTATAGGCCTGTACCGTCATGCCAACCATATATAATTTACATTTAAAAAAAAAAAAACCCTCAAAGTGAAAAATCTGGCTTTTGTCCATTTTGTGTGTCTGGAACTTGTACTATTAATCTCTGTACTTTTGTGTGTTTTTAAATATTCCTGATACATAAAAACCAATGAGAAACCGCACCCTGGATCCACGTGGTCCTCTTCTTTAAAGGGCAGCATACTGCCTCGAGGCAGGGCTGATGTCAAAAGGAGACAAATTCGTTGTCCTTAGACAAGAGGCTTTCTAGCCAACATGCCTCCTCTCCCACCCCCCCCCCCCCCCCCCCCCCCCCCCGCCTCTGCAGGGCAGCCCATGCACGGGGCAAGAGTGGACCAGCTTAAGAGCCGCACACCAGAGACCTTAAAAATATCTGGACACCGTGGCCCTTATCGATCACCGTAGCCACAGAGGCGAGTGAATGGGGGCGAGGGGTAAAATGCAATCCAATCAATACATGCCTTTCTTCTGTTCCTGACCTCAAATAATGTATGTGCTGATTAAGGAGCCTGTCACTTAGTTTTAAAAGCAGTGTTAAATATTAATTACGAGTCGTATGGCTCGACCCTGGGACGGGTCACCATCTCCTTCCTTCTGGGGTTCTCCTGGGACACTGAAGGAAACCCCACCTCCACTCCACCGCTGGGAAATGGAGCGGATTTCGATTAGAAATCACCACCACTCTCTGTTCCCTCTCCCAGCATTAACTGTGGACAGGACAATTACGGAAACAGAATTCATTGTTCGAACAAGCTGAACTCATAAGTGTGGATTTAAAAATTTTTTTTTTCTTGGCCAGGAATTAAAAATAGCTCCTTCTCTCCGTCCCTGCCTCCCATCCCCCTATTCCCTCGTTGCCAGATTTAGAAACTGGGGAACCTTCATAGGTTCCATCCTAGTTAGTATTCGCAAGGCAGCATGGCTCAGAATCATTTTATTTTAAAAACCAAGCCTTCACTGGATTCCTACGAGGGAGTCCCAGAGCACGGGCTTTGTGTTGGGTGAACGAAGATGGACTCAGAGGTGGAGCATCTGTCTGGGGAGGCTGGGAGCTGACTCTGTGATACCCGTCCTAGTCAGGGTTATCATTGTTGTGATGACACACCATAACCAAAGCACCTTAGGGAGTTGCTCTGTTAGTAACGCGCTTTCTGTACAAGCATGGAGACCTGAGTTCACACATCCCCACAAACTGGTAAAACCAGCTGTGGCAGCATACACCTTTAGCCTAACACTAGACAGATAGAGACAGGAGGCCCAGGCCAGTGAAAGGCCCTGCCTCAAAAAAAGAACATGGGAAATCATCTGAGGAAGATGCCCAAAGCTGAACTCTGCTCTCACGTGTGTGTGTGTGTGTGTGTGTGTGTGTGTGTGTGTGTGTGTGTAAATACACATGTGTCCCTGCTTACATCACTGCATAGGTCAGGTTAGCTGGCCATCCAGTTTCTAGAGATGTCCCTGTCTGTGTCCTATCTTGCAGCTCTGGGATTATAAGTGATACTGTGCCTGCCTCCTGTCCTGCCTGCCTGCCTGCCTCCCCCTCCTTCTCTCCATCCCTCTATCCCAACCTTGCCCCTGCCTCCCTCCCTTCCTGCCTGCCTTCTTCCCTCCTCCTGTTTCTCTCCCTATGTCTCTGTTTCTCTGTCTCTGTCTCTCTGTCTCTGTCCGTCTTTCTTTCTCTTTCAAACTCATATTCTCACTCATTTTATATGCAAACTCATTTCATTTGCATAGAAAACATTTGATAGCTGAGCCATCTCCCCAGCTCAGAAACGATGTTTCAGCAAAGACTTTTAGGAACTGGAGAGATGGCTCTGTAATTAAGAGAATACACCACTCTTGCAGGACCTATGTTCAGTTCCCAGCACCCACAGGGTGGCTCACAGCAGCCTCTAACTTCAGCTCTAGAGAATCCAACACCCTTTTTTTTTGTCATCTGTGGACAACTGTACTCACATGTACACATCACACTCCATACACATAATTTAAAAATAAAAGTAAATCTTAAAAAATATTTATACACATTCAGACAGACTCAAGCAAGAGCCAGAGTGCAAAGAGGCTTTGACTGGGGTTCCTGGTACCTCATCCCTTCCAGGTTGGGTTGGAACACACTCCTCACAGTAACATTCATCCTTAGGGTGTGACTTTATTTGGAACTAGGATCTTACAGATGTAATTTGCCAAGGTTAGGCCACTGCCTAATGATCACCTGTGATCACTGCCTGACATTCCAGCCGTCTGGACTATATCTTTCAGAGGCTGTCTTTCAGAAGCAGGCTTCTCAAGATTCAGTCTATGGTTGCTGGGTCATCTTAACCTCTGCGGGTTCTGATGCTGCAGGTTTGGGGTAGATTAAGTACACACGCCTTCAAAACAAACCAGGTGACATCCAGGTGGTCGCTGTGTGAACCACACTGAGTAGCTCCCACTTCACTGTCCCTTGTCAACTTTGTCATTTGTCAGTAACTTCCTGGTTCATTCTACAAAATAGGAAGTTTATGAGCAGTCTGCTGCCACCAGAGCTAAGTGTGCGTTTGGTAGTTCTCAGTGAAAGAAACCAAAGTTTTAGGACAAGGTGTGTGTGTGTGTGTGTGTGTGTGTGTGTGTGTGTGTGTGTGTGTGTGTGTGTGTGTGTATGTGTATGTGTGTGAATGTGTGTATGTGTGTATATGTGTATGTATATGTGTGTATGTGTGTGTATGTGTGTGTATGTGTATGTATATGTGTGTATGTGTGTTTGTGTGTGTATGTGTGTATATGTGTGTGTATGTGTGTATATGTGTGTGTATGTGTGTGTCTGTGTGTCTGTGTGTCTGTGTGTGTTTGTGTATGTGTGTGTCTGTGTGTCTGTGTGTGTTTGTGTGTGTGTTTGTGTGTGTCTGTGTGTCTGTGTGTGTTTGTGTATGTGTGTGTCTGTGTGTCTGTGTGTGTGTGTTTGTGTGTGTCTGTGTGTGTTTGTGTATGTGTGTGTCTGTGTGTCTGTGTGTGTTTGTGTGTGTGTTTGTGTGTGTCTGTGTGTCTGTGTGTGTTTGTGTGTGTGTGTTTGTGTGTGTCTGTGTGTATGTGAGTGTGTGTGTGTATGTGTGTGTGTCTGTGTGTATGTGTGTGTCTGTATGTGTGTGAGTGTGTGTCTGTGAGTATGTGTGTGTATGTGTGTGTGTCTGTGTGTGTCTGTGTGTATATGTGTGTTTGTGTGTGTATGTGTGTGTGTATGTGTGTGTATGTGTGTCCATGTGTGTATGTGTGTGTATGTGTGTCCATGTGTGTGTGTATGTGTGTGTGTATGTGTGTGTGTTTGTTTGCATATATGTAGAGACCACCAGGTGTTTTTCTCAATTGCTCTCTGCCCAGCCACTTGCCATCTTAATTTAAAGACTAATTTTATAGATTTATTTTATTTTAAAATTATATGTGTGCATGCATGCCTGTGTAGTAGGGATATAGGTATGCTAGTGCAGGTACTCACAGAAGCCTGAGGGGGCATTAGATCCCCTAGAGCTGGAATTATAGACAGTTCTGAGTCACCTGATACAGGTGCTGGGAACTAAACTTGTGTCCTATGCAAGAGCAGTGTGCTTAATGCACATAGTCATCTCTTCCACCGTTCTTAGGACTTGAAACAAGGTGAACTCCCTTAAACCTGGAGTTCACTATTTCCATTATTGGCCATTTCACATTCATATCTGGCTAATGAGCTCCAGGGCATCCTCCTGTCTCCACCTCCCCAATGCTGGAATAACAGGCATGCGCTGCCACATTCAGTATTTAACATGGGTTCTGGGTCTCGAACTCCGATCCTTGTGCTTGTGCGGCAGGCACTTTACCCAATGCTTCTATGTGGCTCCATCTCCTCTCTACACTGGGAGCTATGAGACATCGATGGTGATGCCAAGCTGTGCCCAGAGACCTTCTACATAGGCCTCTCAGATTCTTTGATGAACAAACATTTGAGATTCCTAATTGGGCTACTACCGCAGAGAATTATTTTATTATTAGAGATGAGAAGAGCTGCCCCAGACCTTGATCATTGTGCTCCCTTTGTTGGGAGCTTCTGGTAACTGAATACGCCAGTGTTTCTCTTACACATCTCATTTTTCCTCCCTGCATAGCTAATCAGTACTCTCTGCTTTATTCTTACAATTTCGCTGATGTCTTTCTTTTTTGTGCATTTGACACACTATTGGAGGACTGTAGAAATCTTTATGTTCAAGGGCTAGGGGAACAACACTCAAACTCGGATACAACTCAGAAATTATAAGAGGAAATAATTATTACAATAGAGAAGAAATATCACTCCGCTCTACGCTAATGCACTTAACTGTCAAACAAAGAGATCCTTAAGATGATGAAGCATGCACTGCGGGGTAGGAAAATTGAGAGGGGAAAAATATGGCAGCAATTTATTCCCAGGGTAACTGGAATGGGAAGGATCCCACTCTGCACTGTAACTGCTTACGGAGGAAATCTGCGTGACCTGGGGAAGAAGAATGGGGTTAGGAAAGTCGGCTTGAGCACTGGTGCCAGGGAGTGACGCTTCTTACCCACCAGGAGAGAACAGAGATGTGCAGCACAGCTGGGAAGGAGGATGAGAGATGACCCCCCCATTTCAGGAGGTTGGGATGTTTAACATGTCCAAGGTCAAGGGCATGATTACCTCTAAGCATCAGAATAAGTCAGAGCTGGGGGATGGGACAATGATAAAGTATTTGCTGAGCAAGCATGAGGACCTGAGTTCGAGCCCCACCATCCACATAGAAAGAGCATATGGTAGTGTTCATCTGTTAGCCTTTGGTTGGAGATGCAGAGATGGGTGGATCCTGGGGCTCACTGTCTGGCCAGACTAGCCAATAGACAAACTCCAGTGAGAAGTTGTACCTTAAGGAACACTGTGGGGCTGGAGAGATGGTCCATCAGTTAAGAGTGTATACTGCTCTTGCAGAGGACTGGAGTTTGATTTCTGGTCTCCACACTGGGCAGCTCACAGCCACCTGTAACTCCAGCTCCAGGGCATCTGGTGACTTCTTCTGCCTCCAAAAACACCCTCCTGCATATGCATATTCTTCCACAATACACATATGAGTACCGTTTTAAAATACAATAGAAGCTTTAAAAAGAGGTGGACAGAAATTGGGAAAAACAAGTTCTGGCCTCCCAGATATTTCCACTGTCCAACCTCATCTGGAGTAAATGAATTCTTCATTCATTCTAAGTATGAAAGAGTGAAAAATGGGGACCAGGCATGGCGGTGCACATACGTGATCTCAGCACTTGGGAGACTGAGAGGAGGATGACCCTGTCTCACAATTTTAAGGGGTGATCATGTCGCTCAGTTGGTAGAGTGTTTGCCTGGTAAGCACAAAACCCGAGTGTCGTGTAAGACTGAGCGTGGTGTCATACATCTGTAATGCCAGGACTTGGGAAGTGGAGGCAGAAGGTCATAGGGGCATCTTCAGCTACGTTGAGAGGTCAAGGCCAGCCTGGGCTGCATGACATCATGCCTTTAAAAGAAAAAAAATGAGGCAAAACTGGGTGGGTTTTTTTTTTTTTATCCCGAAAATTTAGCATCAGGGTTTTCTTAACGCCTGTATAGGATCATGCTCAAAACACACTTTAGAGAGAGGATGGAAGGGAGAAAGGAAAGGAGGGAAATGTTGGGGAGAGAAATAAGATGCAGATGAGTTCGGTGTGATGGAGATGGTGTGACCCGGTCCCCATAGGCTCACATGTTGGAATACTGGGTCCACAGGCGGCAGCGTAGTTTTGTGAATCTCTAGAAAGCGGAACTTTTGGAGCAAGTGGGTCCCTGGAGGATGGGAGTTACGGTGTACAGCTCCTGCTGACAAGAGCACGTGACTTCTAAACCCCGCCCCAGTCTGTGTTCAAGGAGCACTTCGCTCCCACATAGGATCTACTCCCAAGTTCAAAGTTGACCTTACCCTTGCTCCAGCTATGTAACTCCTCCTCCACCCATCGCGTTTTTAGATTAGAGTCAAGGGACTCTGCGGCTGGCCTCGTTCTGCCACTGCTAGCCAAAGCACACATATTTCAGTCACCAACCTGGTGCCGTGTCCTTAATGACTCCAGACTGTGTCCGCTCTGCTATCTCCGCCTGCAACAGCTGTTCCCTCCGTCTGCTCATGGAGCCAACGCAAACTAGGTTAACATTAGTTACTTTTCTCCTCGCTAGGACAAAACACTTGGCAGGAACGGCTTCTGAGATGAAGAGTTTATTTGGGCAAACAGATAAAGGGGTTGTAGTCCATCATGGCAGAGAAAGTAGCAGCTGGGACTGGCTCTGTAGGAACCACAGAAACCTGCTTCCTCACATCTCTTTGGACCAGGAAGCAAAGAATTTGGGCAGAAAGCAGACCCAAAGTTTTAACCTCAATCAAAACCGTGCAGTGAGCTACTACTTCCAGCTAGGACCCGCTTCCTGTTTGCTAAATTCCCTATATAGCGCCATCAGCTGGGGACCAAGTGTTCAACCACATGAACCGATGGGGGGCAGCTCACAGTGGCATCATAACACTGAGCAGTTCAGACTCCTCACACTCATTAGCAACCATCTGAGCCAGCACTGTCTCGGCTTCGCCCTCGTTAGGGACCGTCTTTGTCTAACAAAGTCCAAAGTGCCCAGCAGCTTTTAACTAGTGTTAACAGTGGTCCGTCTAGACAGGGGTTTCTAGGAACTTGGCTTCTCCTTCAAAGAATTGAAGAAGTGTGTGCTCAAAGAGAGGGGCAGCGAGGATATTATTCAGAATCAAAGCGAAGATATAGGATAGATAACGCTGTAAGGGAACATAGAGCTCTGAGCAAGCATGCCGCTCAACTGCCCCTGGTGACTTCCCGGAACTTCCTTTTATGGGTTCTTGAGGGATTGGTTGCTATGGGTGGAGTGAGGGTGGTTTTCTGCTTTGATTGACAGACTTGGGTTATGTAGGCCTTTGTTCAGTGTACATACCTTTTCTCACAATGCATGTGATTTTAATCATAGGTATATCCAATCGTGAATAAGATGGCAAATTAGGGAGTTTTTCCTAAAAGTTCACCTACAGGATAGTTTTGTCTTACTGTACATGCACTTGAAACCAGCCCAGAAGGTATTGGCCCACTGCTCCCAGTTCCAAAACACACTTCAGGATGTGTTTAGCAACAAAAGAGGAATTTCTAGGGAGCTTTAGTTTGGAGAATAAACTCCTGGGTAGAGAGGGGTGCGTAAGGTTTGGTGAAGGTGGGGTTTCCAAAAGGTTGTTTATTTAATTGAAGCTGTAGAGTGAAAAATTATAAAGACCATTTTATGAAATATATACAGGCTTTTTCTTTACCCTAGACCTGAGCAAAAGAATGCAGGTTCCAGAAAGCGGAACTGAATGTAAGATTTCAGGTCTTCACTGCCCCAGGACTCATTCTGGGTGGAGGACATTATCCCTGAATCAGAGGACACTTGCTGGATTAACATTCCTCAAGCCTCAGGGTGGGGAAAGCCCAAAGCAAGAAGACACATTCCTGTCCACAGAAAAAGATACAGGTCATCTAGGTGGGGCTATGGCCAGTGAGAAATAGTTAACCTGAAATAGTTGGCAATGACAGGGTAGGGCACAGTGACATGGTAAAACTACATTCTTGAGAAGAATGAGTGTGCAGAATGATTTTCACATGGTTCTAAATCATTTGGGGTGGGTTCCTCTGAAATGTTCCACTATTTTTATGTTATGTATCCTTGACAATCCCTCACCCCCCTTCCCACTCCCTGGTTTGTGGTTTACCCCTTTAAAAACCCTCCTCAGACTGACTGGCTTTGTCAAACTCTACTCCTGCGAGAGTGTGCAGTTTGACCGATGGCTGCCAGCTCTCTTCCCTAATAAATCTCTGCTGATTGCATCCAGGTATGGTGCCTTGGAGTTTGTGGGTGGTTGTGACTTCCTGAGACTTGAGTAAGGGTCTCCCGAGTTTGGAGGTCTTCAGAAGCCAAGTGAGTTCCAGGTCGCTACGTTGTCCCCATGCTTGTCCACCTCCATAGGATCTCCATCACCATCGAAGCCTTACTTCCTACCAGTCCTTTTAAGGCTAATATCTTCTATTCTCAGCACTCCCTGTACCTGTCTTCTCTTGTGCGAGCACCCAGAAGCAAGCTTGTCATGCCCCGCTCTCCCGGCCTGCCCCCAGGCTGCCCTTGAACCTCTCCCTTCCAATGATCTCTTCCAGCACACTCTGTCCCGTGCAGCCCATCGACTGAGCACCTCCGGGTCTGTCTCCTTGGTGAAGCCCACAGCCACACCTCACTGTCCTGTACGTCTTCTTTCTGGCTACCACAGCATGGACCCCAGAGGGGACGCCACAAATCGCCTGTGCCCCTGAGCCAGCACTCCACCTGGCAGGCAAGCCTGTGTTTCCATCGCACTTAAGCAGATTGTGAGACACGCTTTCAGATATGATTGCCCCAGAGGAAGATTATGCTCACAAATCCCCCAGGATGGGGAGGCGGAAAAGATCGCAGGGCATGGGACTGGCCCTGATGTAACTAGGAGTTGTTTAACTTCTTTTGGGAGACATGAACAAATGTCTATTCACCTCAGATAGGGTGATGACTTTACTGTTCATCCAGTTTCTGAACTATGTTCATAGCTGCCTTGTTTATAATAGCCAGAAGCTAGAAAGAACCCAGATGTCCTTCAACAGAGGAATAGATACAGAAAATGTGGTACATTTACACAATGGAGTATTACTCAGCTATTAAAAACAATGAATTCGAGAAATTCTTAGGTAAATGGATGGAACTAGAAAATATCATCCTGAGTGGGGTAACTCAATCACAAAAGATCACACATGGTATTCACTTACTGATAATTGGATATTAGCTCAGAAGCTGGCAATACCCAAGATTCAACTCACAGACCACATGAAGCTCATGAAGAAGGAAGACCAAGTGGGAATGCTTCGGTCCTTCTTAGAAGGAGTAACAAAATACTCAAGGGAGCAAATATGGAGACAAAGCGTGGGACAAAAACTGAAGGAGGGGCCGTCTGGAGACTGTTCCACCTGAGTATCCATCCCATGTGCAGTCACCAAAGGTAGACACTTATATGGATGTCAGGAAGTGCAAGCTGACAGGAGCCTGAGATAGCTGTCTCTTTAGAGGTCTGCCAGAGTCTGACATATTCAGAGGCAGATGCTCACAGCTAATCATTGAACTGATCAAGGGGTTCCCAATGGAGGAGTTAGAGAGAAGACTGAAGGAGCTGAAAGGATTTGTGGCCCCATGAGGAGAGCAACAATACCAATCAACCAGAGTTCCCAGGGTCTAAACCATCAGCCTGGGAGCACATAGGGAAGGACACAGGGCTCCAGCTGTATATGTAGGACAGGAAACCCTTGTCAGGCATAGGCGGTAGAGGAGATCCTTGGTCCCATGAAGGTTGGAGGCCGAGTGTGGGGGAATCAGAGGGTGGGGAGGTGGGAGTGGATGAGTGGGTGGGGGCACATCCTCATGGAAGCAGGAGGAGGGGGATGGGATGAGGGTTCCTGGGCAGGGGGGAATGGGGTAAGGGGATAACATCTGAAATGTAAATAAAATGTCCCATTTTTTAAAAAAAGATTCACTTATTCATTTTAATGTATATGAGTACACTGTTGCTGTCTTTAGCCACACCAGAAGAGGGCATCAGATCCCATTACAGATGATTGTGAGCCACCATGTGGTTGCTGGGAATTGAACTCAGGACCTCTGGAAGAGCAGTCAGTGCTCTTAACCACTGAGCCATCTCTCCAGCCCCAGGTGAAGGTTTCTTACTCATTGTACCACCTCCACCTGGGGCAGCAAGGTTCTCACAGAGGGCCACTGGGGATGCCCACTGCCCACCATGGCCCACTTCCTCCCTTAATAAGAGGCAACTTCAACCCAGATTGTCATTATTGGAACGTCCCTTGTTTGCTTTTCCTTGCAACATCAGGTTTTTTTTTTTTTTTTTTTTTTTTTTTTTTTTTTTTTTTTTTTTTTTTTTGCATTCATTCTCCGTCTTTAGCATATCACTTTCCCATTTGCTTTTACTACAGGGTATGCTAATTGCTATAGAGGAGGAAGACATTACATGGAGTGTGTACACACACATCCTCTAGTGGGTTCATTAAGTGTTAAATAATTAGGTTATTGGTGTTTTAAATACTCTGTTATACAAAAAAGAAATACTTTGTGGGTTGTTAGACGGATGTTAGAGAGAGTTTTAGTGATTTTAGAAAATTGCTGGGAATTTTGATTGAACTGAGAACATAGTATGGGATCTTCCCGCTTAAAAGGTGCGATATAGATGCAGAGGCAGGAGGTTAATAATTTATAATAATAATGTCTAGACTAGCCTTGGCTTCAAAGGAAGATCCTGTCTTGAAAATTTGAGGACTGGAGATGTAGCTCAGTGGTAGAGCACCTGCCAAAAACTGTACAGCGAGGGGCTAGGGTGTGGCTCAATGGTAGAGCCCCTGCCTAGAATCCCCCAGTGAGGGGCTGGGGTGTGGCTCAGTGGTAGAGCCCCTGCCTAGAATCCCCCAGTGAGGGGCTGGGGTGTGGCTCAGTGGTAGAGCCCCTGCCTAGAATCCCCCAGTGAGGGGCTGGGGTGTGGTTCAGTGGTAGAGCCCCTGCTTAGAATCCCCCAGTGAGGGACTAGGGTGTGGCATGCACATGGCCTGAGGTTTAATCTCTAGGAGAACCTTACCGCCACAACCAAGATGGAAAATAGTTTCTCAGAATCTAAAATCTTGGTCTCTGTGATGTTTTAAGGGTACCTTCAGATTGGTTTATTTCTGAGCTGCAGAATTTCACTCTGTTCTTTTAAATGGCTACATAATATTTCATAGCATGGATGAATCAAAATGTCAATGATTGAGTCCAGAATGAATCCTGCCGCTTAGTCTCCTGAGGAAAGCTTGTTTTTTTTCTATCCTCCACCCCTACAATAAACAACCCTAAAACATCAGTGACGCCTTTCTCTGATTTCCAGTCAAGTTTCTGCTGAGCTTTAAGACCCCTTTCTCCTAGTCCCACAGACTGTAGCAATATATACAGTAAGCAGCCCCCATCTGGGCATGCTGTGTATCCTTGAATTTGTCCTAGTACAGGTAAGATTGTCTGTAGTGGGGTTGATTGTTCAAAGGATACACATTTAAAATTTCAGTAGATAGTTTAAAGGCTAATTTGGCTAAAGGTCACAACAACTCACACCCAAGAACCAGATGACTGAGAATCTGGCTTCCCACACCCAGGCAAGCACCAGAAGGTACTAGCACTTATAATCGTTTACTAATCTAATAATGATAGAGGGTAATCCCACGATCAATATCATTTCCACTTCCCAGTCTGCTCAGCACGGTTGAACCTCTCCCGGCCAAGCTTGCTACGCAATTTTTATGTTCTTCTGTGAACTGTCTGCTTATCTTTTGAGATGCTCTGACCCAGCATCTTTCCTTTCCCAGTCATGAAATGGGGGGACAATAGCAAGACTCATGAATATTTAATAACTCAACACATGTCAAAGAGCACTGCATCTAATACCAGTGGGTGCACTGTAATACTAGTACCTCATTGGTAGAGGCAGAAAGATCCTGAGTTTAAGGCCAGCCTTGGCTACATTGCAAGAATCTTTAGCAAAATAAGAAAAGTTCTGAAGCCATCACTTTCTGACATACTGCGTGCCAAATATGGGTTAAATGTGTTAATCACTTAAGTTCTCAACCCTCCTAATGCTGCGACCCTTAAATACAGTTCCTCATGTTGTGGTGACCCCCAGCCATAAGATTACGCTATTGCTACTTCATAATTGTCATTGTAATTCTTTTACTTTTTGAATCATAATGTAAACATCTGACATACAGAGTATCTGATATGTGACCCTGTGGGTCATGACCCACAGGTTGAAAACTGCTGACTTAGATTTTTTGTTTGTTTTTTTTTTTTTAAATATGTCTCCCATACAGTAACCTTGGGAAGAAAAGTTTCATATTAAGCTGAGAGAAAGATATTATGGGCTGGATGATGTCAGAAGCCAGCAGCAACTAGAATTAGAATAGGTAACAACAATCATCAAGAACTAAAATCAGGGGTGAGGGGTTGGCTCAGCACTCAAGGGAGAGCACTTGCTGCTCTTCCAGAGGACCAGAGCTCAATCCTAGAAGGCATGATAAAAGGCAAGCATGGTGGTTTGCACACTAAAACACCCAGCACTGGGGTGGAAGTGAAAGGGGGGGGGGGGGGTCTCTGGAGCTGGCTGGCCAGCAGGAGACTGCTTCAGAATACAAGTGGATGGTGTCATGAGGAATGGCATCTGAGGTTGACCTTTGGCCTCCAGAGAGAGCCACATGCATGTGCACATGGACACCTTCCAGCCACACACAAAAGAACTAAGGCTGGGGATGGAAATTCAGGTGATCGGTAGGGGCAGGTTTAGGGTCAGTAACAGCTAACGGTCTGAGGGGCCAGGAACTTGGAATTGCATGGACATTGCACAGGGATGGAGCATCTTGTGTGTTTCAGTGAAATGGTGTAGCATTATTTTTATATATAAATCCCAGCGGCGGGTTCCTCTTAGCTGTCCCAAGGTTTAGCATTCCTAAATGAAAGATACACACACACACAGTCTCTATATTTTGAAGTGTGTTAATCAGCTCGATGGCTGGGCTACTTCCTAACCTCCATGCAGTTAGTCCTCCTCCCGCTGATAATCCCGAGTTATTACTAAATCCTATATTCTACCTTGGCTGCTCTGGACCCAGTAGGGCAGTCCGCTTGGGCAGCCCCCCCTTGGCTCCTTCGTGTGGTTACCATTCCTCTCAGTCCTGCACTCTCCTCAGGCATGGCGGGTCTCTTCCTCCTCACTCTCCTGGCATGGCAGATCTCCTCCTTCCTTTCCTCTCTCCTTCCCAAGCCAGGAAAATTCTCAAGTCCCACTTCTGTCTGCCCTGCACAGCCATTGGCTACCGGCATCTTTATTTACCAATCAGAATCAACTAGGGGCAGAGTTCCTTAGTGTCTTATGTACAGACACTCCTGTGAGCAGTTTTGGGGAATGTAATTAGTATTCGTAATACAAACAGCTATGGAATGGGAGCCATTATTCATCTCCATTTTAATATCCAGAGAGTCTAACCAACCTGCCCATGGTCACACAGGACAAAAGCGGCAAGGTGTTGAATGTGACCCAAAAAGTATGACCTTAGTCCATGACGACTCCTTTCTCCCATGTCTCTTGGTGTGTGTGTGTGTGTGTGTGTGTGTGTGTCTGCGTGCATTCGTGCATGCATGCATGTGGAGATGTGGAAGCCAGGAATCAATGTCAGGCATCATTCCTCAGATACTGTTTACCTTGTTTTCTGAGACAGAGGCTCTCACTGCCTTAGAAGTTTAGTTCTCCAAGTACACTGGAGTAGCTAGGCAGGGAGCCCAGGCATTCCCCTGTCTCCACTTCCCTGGTACTGAGATTACACATACACACCACCACTTTGACGTGTTCTGGGGATCCCAACTCAGGTCCTCGTGTTTGTGTAGCAAGTACTTTACCTACTGAGCCTTCTGTCTCCACAGCCCCATGTCACCTCACTTTCTTTTGTTAGCTTGGCTGAGTTTTGAGACAAGTCTCAGGAAACCCATCCTGTCTTTGAACATACTCTGTAGCCAAGGCTGGACTTGAGTTCCTGATGTACCTGACTTCGCATTGCAAATGCAGGGGTGATGAGGAAGAATTTCTGATGCCCCAGTCTTTGTAAAAAATTGAACCAACTGCTTTCCAGGTGGGCTCTGCCCTTAGGTTGAGAAACCCACCACTCTGTCAGGTGTGAGGCCCAGCATTTGCCATCTCTAGATTTCTCTGCTGAGTTTCAGGAAGAAAATGGGAAGCTTACCAAAGCTATTGTGTGTGCTGCATTTCCCTCTGAAGCAGAGATGCATGCGTTACCATGCCAATTACGGCAGGAATGAACTGAAATGCCAACTTTCAGCAGAAAGCCCTTCATCTGCAGGTGCCTGTCATTAGGGGAGCTCAGGACGCTGGACGCTGGTGGGCGCAGCCGGCTCCAACTTTATGGTCAGAAACAAACTATGTGGGCTCCTCAGGTGCCGTCACTCATGCTAGCGCTAAAGCATGTGTGTCTGTCTCAATGCTGTAATCCGATATAACTATTTTAAATAAATCAGTAACACCTTCCCTCGGTGGCAGAACAGAAATGAACTTTTCCCTGTGAAAATAAAATAAGAACTTTATTTATTATTATTAATCTTTTATTGAGACTGGCAAAACCCCGAAAAACAGCCATAAAGGAGTGATTGGTTGCCCTTCTTCTCTCTTTCTCCCCCTTTTCTTCCTTTCTTTCTTTTTGGGTATAAACAATTCACCTCTCATATTCAGCCCTGAGCAGGAATTGAGCAAATAAACAAGATCTGGTAGGATTACGTAGCTCTGCCTTAGAAAGTCCTATCCATGGGGCTGGTGAGATGGCTGAGTGGGAAACTGCTTGGTACACTAGCACAAGGACCTGAATCTGGATCTCCAGCATCTGAATACAAAAGTCAGGTGTCGGGAGGGGGGGGCTAAAAGTCTAAAATCTCAGCTCTGGGGAGGTAGAGGCAGGGGGACTCCCTGGATGGCCAGCTTAGCTGATGTGGCAGAGAAGTGTCAGGGTCAGTGAGAGACTGTCTCAACCAACAATGTAGAAAGCGACAGAGACACAAGACATCAACCTGTGGCCTCTACTTTTGTATATATGGGCAAGAAATCCACATAGGCACGTGCACACATGTGTTCATAAACACACACCACACACAGATATACATGATTTAAAAGTTTTCAATTATAAGAAAGAATCTAGAATCTAGTCCATCGGGCTGGAGGACCTGGCCGATTATGAACAACACAGGAGAGGGGTCAGGTGCCTGGAAGCTATTTTTCCTTGTGGACAGTAGTTTATGCACACATGAATGTGTGAATGTGTGTGATGCGTGTGCATTGTAAGGTTTGGATGTAGCTTCTGCATCAGTCATCACCAAGTCAGGAATGTTTCCACTGTGGGAAATTGATGTCTCAGTGTTGAAATGGGGAGATCCCAATCTTTTTTTTCACCTGGCTGGGTTCTAGAGCCTTCCTGTGCCTTGCCCATGCATCACGCATGGATATCTGAACATATCTTGGGTGACTAGGCAGGATACTAGGAGAATCTGTCTTATAGTCTACAGTTTGATAAGCAGACCCTGCCAAAGCTAGTTATTCTAATGTTGGGGGAGTTGGTCCATGCAAAACAATTCAGCATCTTTAAAGACAGAGAAGGTTGGAGATGTATTTTACCTATAGAGCCCCTGTCTAGAATGCCCCAGTGAGGAACTCAGTACATAAAGGCCCTGGATTCTGTTCCTGGTGCTGCAGAACTGCATAGGAGGACTATCTTTGAAGATAGTCTGGAGCTGTGACTAATTTTAGCTTTAATGGTGGATTGTGCTTATTTGGAAAGATGGCTTTAGATCAAGTGATGGAATGCCAGGATGTGCTTTTAAAGGCTCCAGAGATGCCCTGGCGTGGGAATAGGAAACATAAATCTGAATCTTGGCTGTGTTTGGAAACTGTTAAAGCTAGATGCGAGCTCTGTGGGAGATCGGGACTCCTCTTTCCATCAATGGAGGGTCACCACTGCCACCCAGGGCTCCCCTAGGGGGCAGTATAGCACAGTGATTGAGATAGTGTGCAAGTTAAGACAGATGGGTGTGTATGGTTCTACAGGATGGGTTGATAAGAAAATTCTATGAGGTAATATTGACTTGGTGTCTCACCCAAGTTTACTTTGTTATCCCTGGATCCTTTCTTTGCAAGGGGATCTGGAAGTTGATCTATTAGAGATCATTAAAGGGTACCAGATCAGGGCAGAGGGGATGGTTCAGTTGGTAAATGCTCAGCTTGCAAGCTTGAGGACATGAGTTCAGATCCCAAGCATACGCATAAGAAGTCAGGCAGTGGTACACACTCTAACATGCACACAGGCACACAAATGATATCTGAAGGAGTGACTTTTGAGCTTAGTAGCAAATGCCTTTGCCTTCTGAGCCATCTTACCAGATCCTTGTTTTGCTCTCGCTTTGAGACAGGGACTCCTGTAAGTCAGGCTGGTCTCAAGCTCAATATATAGCCAGGGATAAGTCTTGAGTTTCTGATCCTTCTGCGTCCACCTCTGAAGTGCTGGGGTCACTTGAATACATCACCATGCATGGTTTATGTATTGATGGGGATGGAGCCTAGGGCTCCCCAGGCTAGGCAAGCACTCCACTAGCTGAGCTATGCCCCAGCTTTATGTATCTCATTTCAAACTGCCTCAACAAGAGGCAACCGAGGTCTCCCTGAGGTAACAGAACTCTTTCCTTTACTTGTAGGAGAGGACACAGGAGCCCCCTTCAAGGGTTCAGGAGTGTCGATGTGAGCGCTGAGGGTGGGCAAACCGCCCTCCTCTTAGTGATGCAAGTGAGCATTTCAGAGGGGACGGTCCACCTTGCTTGTCCTAGTACGAACTTTCTAGTTTTGGAGGGCTAATGATGGATTCTTGGTAAATGGAGAAGTTGGTTCTTTATGATAGCTATCTGGCCTTTAGGCTCAAATCTGAACCTGTTGCTTTGGGTTCAGCAGTAAATGAGGCTGTGACCAGTGAGCTGTGATGACTCTGCCAGGAGAGAAGCTTTGCTTAGAAACGCACCACGAGCAGACCTCCTGCAGCTGGGGTTGGACATGGCCACTGTGGAGGTTTTCAGGTCAGGCACCACCTGAAGTGGATCCACCTGCCCCCTGAAACTGTCTTTAAGCAATTGCAACACTGTTGCCATTTCTGTTAACAATTATTTATATATTATTATTTGTGGGAATTTGTGTATGTGTGTGTAGATATGTGAGTTTGTATGTCTGTATGATGTATGTGTCTATGTTTATGTGTGTATATATGTTTCTGTGTGTATGAGGTATGTATCTACATATGTCTCTGTGTGTATATATGTGGTATATGTGTGTATGTTTATGTGTGTATATATGTATACATATTTCTGGGTGTCTATGAGGTATATGTTTGTGTATGTGTGCCTGTATGTATAGGCGTTGATGTGTGTGTATGTGTGTATGTGTGTATGTGTTTATGTGTGTGTGTTCATGCATGTGTTGATATTTATGTGTGTATATATATGTGTGTGTGGTATATTTGTTACTCCTGAATGTGTGGAGGCCAGAGTTGGATACTGTGAGTCCTGCCCATCGCTCTTCATTGTATTCCCTTGAAACAATGCCTCTCACTGTACTAGGAGCTAGGGTGGCAGCCAGCAACCCCCAGCAATCCTCCTGTCCCACATTCCATCCTGCCAGAGTATTTATTTAGTGCAGGTGTTTATTTGGCCACACCCAACTTTTACACGGGTGCTGGAGATTTGAACACAGGCCCTCACGTTTATGCATCAAGAGCTCTAACCCAATGATCCACCTCCCTAGCTCCTTGTTTTGTTTCTGAAATAGAATCTTAAACTGTGTATTCTAATCTGGTCTTGAACTTGTGATCCTCCTGCCCCAGCCTTCTGAGTGCTGGAATTACAGGTGTGCACCATCACACAGGGTTAATTTTTATTATTTTAATGCCACATCTCACGAGGTAAACCATGATCATTTGACATGTGTTAATACACAGTGCTAGTGATCACGTCAGGAGCATTATCTCCTGAATGGCACATGAAAGGCCTGGTCACCTGTCAGGCACACAGGCTCCTATTTGGTGAACAGGGCAGGTTACTAAGGAGGAGATAGAAGACTGAGAAGGCAATCTGGAATAACTCACAACCACTTAGGAGCTCTCAGCAAATCCTGATCGCCTCTGATCCCGAAGGACACCAAAAAGCTCCAGATAGCAGTAAGGGACCATAGAGAATCCACACTTAACGAACACCTTTCTGCTTCTGCTTACAAGACTGTTTCATGCAAACAAGAAAATAAAAAAAGAACAGCTTGCCCTCCAGTTTTGTTTTCATTGCTGTGATAAAATATTTGGACAAAAAGAAACTTGAGGGAGAAAGGACTCATTTTAGCTCACAACTCTAGGTGATGGCCAATTCTTGTGAGGAAGTGAAGGCAGCAGGAACTGGAAGCAGTTGGTCCCCTCAGATCCCCAGCTAAGAACAGAGAGAAATGAAGGCATGCATGCCAAGAGCTCCGCTCACTTTCTCTACTCTCCTACAGTTCAGCTCTGAATTAGGGAATGGTGCCACCCACAGTGGGCTGGATTAACTAACAGCCATTGAGAGTCTCTTCCCAGGTGACTTTAGGTTGTCAAAATTGACAACTAAAACCAACCACCAGGGCCACCCAGCCACACTCAGTGTAGCATAAGAATGTAGCCAGGACAGTTAGGCACAGGCACCTCTTTTGCTCTTTGGAAAAGAGGCATAAGCTTTTCTTTACTCTGCATAGACGGAAGAGCCTTTCCCAGTGTCTCCCTCCACCTACTAGGACCAAATGGCAGACTTGTGGTAGCAATGGTAGGGTGGGGTTGCACCCCTGTTTTTTATAGCAGCCAGATACCTCCCTCCCCTTCCAGCTTGCTACTGGCTTCTCCCAGTTCTTTTGAAAATAGTAAAGTCACTCACTCAAACCCTATTAGATTTGAGTCTATTATTCTCAAAGCATCCAAAATCCTACTTGGCGTATACAGGGAAGCTTTCTGGGGTGTTTGCCATCAGAAGACACCTTCCAGCCTGCAGTGGTGGTTCTCAGTAAAGGGTTAAACTCCCAAAGCAGTTAGCAGAAATCAAAGACTTGCACACTCTTATTATCTCCTAACAAACAGATCAGGTTAATAGCTGTCACCATTGCTTTCCGTACAGCCTCCTATCATGGTGTTCTGTGAGTGCTGACATCCTCGTGTTTGCCACAACTTGACAGAATAATAGCGGTTCCCACCAGAAGTTCCCTTTAATGTTTTACATACTCTTTCCTGCAGGTTGCCTCAAAGGATTTGAATAATTACTGTGTTTAATGGGGGAGATCCTTCCCTTGTCTAATCTCCTCCTGCAGAAACATTGGTGAACGTTCCAGGGTGCCGAAGGGTGTCTGACTCTCCACACGTGCCCACAAATTCACTCACTCTTTAACTTTTTCAGTACTGACGGTGGAACCCAAGGGCCTTTTCAAATGGTGGGGGCACACCTGTCTACTGAGCCACACTTCAGCCCCTCACTGGGGGATTCTAGGCAGGGGCTCTAACACTGATTCTTGCCCTCAGTTTCTTTTTACATTAAAAAGATTAATTTTGTTTTCATGTATGTGTGTGTGTGTGTGTGTAGGTGTCTGCCACATGTGTGCAGATGCTTACTCATGAAGACCAGAAGGGAGTGTCATCAGGTCACCCTGGACTGCAGATACAGTTGGTTGTGAGCCACCTGATGTGGTAGCTGGAAACTAAACTTGGATCCTCTAAAAGACCTACAAGTGCCCTTCACTTGAGTCATCTGCCCAGCTTCTCCCTTTACATCTTGATAGGGTCTCACTGAATTGCCAGAGCTGGCCTTGTACTCTCTCTGTATGTGGCCTGTCTTAGCTCTGATCTTTCTGTTTCAGCATTCTCAGGCCTGTATCCCTGGGCCTGCCTGACTCCTGTACTTGGGTTTTTTTTGTTGGTTTTTTTTTTTTTTTTGGTTTTTCGAGACAGGGTTTCTCTGTATAGCCTTGGCTGGCCTGGAACTCACTCAGTAGACCAGGCTGGCCTCGAACTCAGAAATCCGCCTGCCTCTGCCTCCCAAGTGCTGGGATTAAAGGCGTGCGCCACCACCGCCCGTTGACTCCTGTACTTGTACCAAGCACACACACACACACACACACACACACCTTTAGAAGCCATTGTCTCTGGACCAAGGCTGCTAGATGCTTAGCCAGATGAAGAAGCAAGGCTGAGTGCCCAGCTGCCTGTGTCCTGTCCTAGCCTCTTCCCCTTTGGCTGGCCTCCTAGAACTCGGCCAGGAGTAAATGACTTATAAGCCAACTATGTGGCCTCAGACAACCTTCCAAATCCCCTAGGGGTATTGTTCTAGGTGTATGGTTGTCCCCTGAGGAGGTATATTGGAGAAAACTTCCAGCAGCTGGAGACTTAGCTGTATTGGAAGAAATGGGTCTTTGCTGAGGCAATTAAATTAAGGTGGAGTCCAGAGGACAGACAGCACTGATTTAACATGACTGTGTGTGTATGGTGGGATGGACCCAGAGACAAAAGCAGAGAAGACAACGTACGTGGATGCACACTGATTCAGACACAAACAAGGAAGCCAGAAGCTGTTGGGAACTGGAAGAAGCCTGGGTGGCCTGAGAGAGGATGGTGGTGGACCTCACTCCTAGCCTCTGGAACTTCAAGAAAACAAATGCCTGATGCCTCGTGTAACTGTAGCCCTGGAAGAGTAACAGTACCAAAGCCTGATCCTGGCTGGAGAGACTCTGGTGATAACTGTAAGGTTGTCGTGGGTTTGTGTGAGGTCATGGGAAATGTTTAGCGAGAGCTATGTGTGGTGGTTGATATCTGTAACCCTAGCACCCCGAGACTGAGTTAGAAGGGGTGTCAGTTTGAGGCTAGCCTATGCTACAGAAAGGCTGAGATAGAAAGACTGAGAGATCAAACTAGCTAAGTTTGTAAACTGTCTTGTAAAGAAGGAAGGAAGGAAGGAAGGAAGGAAGGAAGGAAGGAAGGAAGGAAGAAAGGGAGAAAGGGAGAAAGGGAGGGAGGGAGGGAGGGAGGGAGGGAAGGAAGGAGCAAGCAAGCTTAGAGAATTTTCAGACGTGGGGATAGGACAACAGGACTGAAGGGCTTTCCCCCTGACCTGTTGAATATTAGCCTGGCTTTGGCATTGAACTGCTTCACTTATATTCCACAACATTTTATTTTGCTGGTCAGGCATGGGAGACAGCCAGAGAATACAGAGAGGTGCATGCAAAGTTATGCAAAATTGGAAATGGTATTTAGAAGCTGAGCCCAAAGCACTGAAACTCCAATGCATTCTGTTCTGTCTGCTCTTAGGTCTTCGCTCTCCCTCCTTCCCTCTTCCTCTGTCTGTCTCGGTCTTTTTCTCTGTTTCTGTTTCTCTCTGTCTCTGTCCCTCTGTCTCTGTCTTTCTGTCTCTCTGTCTCTCTGTACACACACACACACACACACACACACACACACACACACCTTTGGATTTGATTTCCAGCTCTTATCAAAAGCAGAAAAGCAGTTAGAGATTCCTTTGTATCGAAACCATCCCACCGCCTTGCTCTCCCTTCTCCTGCACATCATCCACTTCCCTTCCCTAACAGGTCTAACTCGCAAGGATTCTATGTAGCTCTCTTGCAGCATACTAATTAAATGTTTCAAATGCTCTTTATCCATGGTTAAGTGAAGATAAAATTTTAATGATTTAATTAGCAAGCTCTAGGAAAAAAATCATAATGAAGAGAGGCATTTGCAACTGTCCTGGGCTTTATGCATTTCTGCGCAATGCTGTGCTGGAGGCAGGGGGAGGCTGAGCCAAAAGTGTCCTTTGCCAGGCTCTTTGGAAGCACAGAGACCTGCTGGTTCCTTGGGGATTGAGGTCTTGGGAACCCTGAGAAATCTTATTTCCAGAAGGGGTGGGAGAAGGATCCCAGAAAGGGATCCATAGATGAGAGAGTTGCTGACAGTTCTCTCAGAGATGCTCCCAAGGCCAGTGTGGAGTGTACAGCTATGATCCTGGCACTCAGGGGGCTGAGAAAGGAGGATTTGGAAATTCAGGCTAGCCTGGGCTATATAGCATTTTCAAGATCAGCCTGAATAAGGCTCTCTACAGTTCTCAGTATTGGAAAAAAAATAACAGAATCAAACCAACCAACCAACCAACCAACCAACCAACCAACCAATTGATCAATCAGGCTGAAGAGATGGCTCCGTGGAAAAAGAGCTTGCTCTGCAAGTGTTGGGGCTACAGTTCAGATCTCCAGCACCCCACATACAAGGGTTACAGTTCAGATCTTCAGCACCGGACATAAAAGCTGGCTGGTCACTATGACCTGCAATGCTAATACTTGAGGGATGGAGACAAGGATCCCTGGCAAGGTAGCTAACTCGAACAGCTGAATTAGCAAGCTCCTGGTTCAACGAGACTGCCTCAGTAAATAAATGTGGAGCGTTGGAGGAAGACACCTGACTTGGACAAATGGCCTCCCCATGTATACATGTATACACGTGTGCATGCATATACACGTGTGAACAATCATGCACGAGGCACACTACCACACACAGAGAAGACAATAAATAAATAAATAAATAAATAAATAATAAAGCCCTGCAGTATTCCACAGATGTTCTAGAAACAGACCCCCTTCCCACACTTCCCCTCTGCTGCTTCATGCCTTCCCTTCTGAGAGGTGCTGGCTTTCTCTCGTTCAGGGTGGCTGAGTACTTCCAGCTGCGGTCATGGTCTGAGGTTACCAAAGGAAAACCCATGGCTTTGGGAGGATGAAATTGGGATAGAAAAACTAATTGCCTTGTTAGTAGAATTTTGTCTTGGAAGCCTCTGTAGGAGCCCATTTTTCAGAGTGGTGTGTGTGTGTGTCTGTGTGTGTGTGTGTGTGTGTGTGTGTGTGTGTGTAAGCCAATAAGACAATCAGCTGAAGGTTTAGGTATACTTCTGTGGTATGTGCTTGCCTGGCATGTCCAAGGGTCTGGTTCCAACAGCAGCACCATAAATTATAAAAGATAAAGCAGATAGAGGAGGAGGGAGAGAAGAGACAGGGGAGGAGGGAGAAGAGAGGGAAGAAGGGTATAATACAGGAGGAGGGAGAAACAACAGAGAAGAGGATGAGAAAGAAAGAAGGGAGGAGGGGAGAAGGGGGATGAAGATGAAGGATGGTGAGGAGGAGAAGACAAAAGAAGATAAGGAGGATAGGAGGGGGAGGGGACGAGGAGGAAGCTGCTGTGGACATGAGGGTCTTCCCATCTGGATGGATCTGCCCACTTCCAGGCCCCTGTCCTACGCTACCCACCCGTTCCCCTCCATCAGGCCCTTTATTCACCCCTTTCTATTTATCCCTCGCCAGAGACCCACACATTTCCCAAATGGCCTTAGAGAAAGCAGAGCACATAGTGTTTGTTTGGCAGAAGAGAGCATGTCCTGAAAAGCCAGTGGGTAGTGTCTTCCAAGCCAGCCTGGCACTGGGAAGATGGTGTGTGCCCAGCTGTTCAGAGAATTGGCTAAAAAAGAGGAGGCTTTGGTGCCCACTCCTGGCAACAACGACACTCAGCCAGGAACACATTCTTCGTCGTTCTGGAATGCACACTGCCGCTTAATCAGGGATACCCACTGTACCTGCCTGAGCCAAAGTCTGACCATGTCCCACAGGTGAGCAGGATATGGACCCCAGTACACACTGTAATTCCCCTGCCTTTGCCCTGGGAAATACAGATTAGTGGTAGAGGACCTGTCTAGAATCCCCCAGTGAGGGGCTTGAGGTATGGTTCAATGGAGTGAACCATGCACTAGCCCCTCATAAGGGAATTCTAGGCAGGGGCTCTACCACTGAGCCACACCCCAGCCCCTCACTGGGGGATTCTAGGCAGGGGCTCTACCACTGAGCCACACCCCCAGCCCCTCACTGGGGGATTCTAGGCAGGGGCTCTACCACTGAGCCACGCCCCAGCCCCTCACTGGGGGATTCTAGGCAGGGGCTCTCCCACTGAGCCACACCCCAGCCCCTCACTGGGGGATTCTAGGCAGGGGCTCTACCACTGAGCCACACCCCAGCCCCTCACTGGGGGATTCTAGGCAGGGGCTCTACCACTGAGCCACGCCCCCAGCCCCTCACTGGGGGATTCTAGGC